>NW_028258142.1:51113928-51414642 GCF_053883595.1 Heterocephalus glaber | reverse complement strand
TTTTAGTGCATTACTTGAGAACACCGTGATAAAGACATAAGGGACATTTTAGTGTCTGGTAACTGCTTCTTGTTTCTCAAATATTTTTAACAATAACCCTTACAAGTCTTGCACCTACTTTTAAATTCCCCATAACAGCTATGCTAGTCATTACCATCTTAACTCTCACTTAAATTGCCATTAGAGCCTCCTCAAAGTTTTCATGGCTCTGTAGGTTCCAACTTCAGTTCCATTCGCTTACAGCTCGTGTGACTTAGAGAACATTATAAAGCTTTTATGAATGCTTTATTTTACACATTTATATATCACGTATCAGACTTCTAACATAGATTAAGGGCCAGAATTAAATGTGTTAGGAGACACAAAAGTGCCAAAAACATTGGCTGGAGCCAACAAATGTTATTTTGATCTTTTATTTCATTACATGAGAATTCTCTCGTCTATCTGTTGAAGGCTCATCTTACACAGGCTACCTCAGTGAATTTTCATAACCTACAAAATAAAACCTAAGTTCTGTAGGCAGACACTCATGATTCCCCATGACCTCAACTCTTAACATTTTTACTTTCCACCACAATCCTCCCACCCTATTTGTATTTCACAGATCATACTTGACACTTAACATGATTTTTAACTTAGAGACTTAAGAGCTTAAATCTGCCTGGAATTTTGTGCCTTTTCCCAGTCAAAATCTTGCTTATTCTTGAAAGTTTATGTCTCATTCTCCTCTTCCACCAAGCCTCCCTAGTCTGTGGATTATAACTACAATCTCGAGAGCTCCACAAAACCTGGATTTATGTGTCTATGCCGCTCTTTTGTACAATAAAACTAATTTTTAAAAATTAATTTTTAGTTTTAGTCATGAAAAATAATATTCACAGTATGAAAATTATCTGAATAATAGCAAGCAATCATAAATTAGATGAGAATCAGATACTAGGAAGTGTATTTTAGGGGGTGGTTTTTGGGGAACTCGGCTGAGATCTCAGATTAAAATGCAAAGCAGAGTTCATTTGTGAACTTTATAGAAGGAAGCATTTGGGATAGGTTGATCTTTTGTATACACCAATGACTGGGAAGAAGATTTAATATTTTTAAATATTTGAGAATTTGGAAAGATTTTGTGCATTTGTGGAACAGTATAGACACAATGTCAAGATCCATGGAAAAGGGTTTTGAGAATTAGATAGTCAAATGGAATTGGTTTACTTATTTATTAAATAACAAATATAAATGTTCTTTAAAATGCTGTGCTGTGCCTACACTGAAGGTAAAAGATCTATTTGATACAAGTTCCTCCTCAGAAGTTGCACACTGAGAAGGAGTTAAATTTCTAGCCTGTGGTCTGTCATTTCCTTCATGAGTAATGGGAGATTTCTGGGAAAAGGAAAGTGACCAGTTAATCCCTTTGTCAATCAGCCATTCAAGTAAATGGTTAAATGATTTATTCTCAGAAGAAGAGACCTAATCCATTGAATGCCTCTAGAAGGGCACTCCTAGATAAAAGATTAATTAGCTTCAGAAACTATAGAGCATGAGTCTCTGTTAAATGTCATGTAAGCTACATCATTATCTGGGGGTATAAAATGGACATTTCTCATAATTTAAGCAATTTCTGCTATGTGAGGTAAGCATATGAAAATTATTTAGAAACCTCATTTATTATTCTAGGCCAAGGGTGCATATCCAATGCAAGAAGACAATTTTATTCAGCATTTTAAATTATTTTTTGAAGGTTAAATGTTATGGTATCTAGTCTGGCATATTATTGGAAATGAAAATCTTGATATTCATATCTCTATTCACATGTACAACAGTCAGGTGCACATCTGAAGTAAGTGATATTTTTAAATGGAAAGTAAACAGTAGCTAATTACAGGAGTAAAACGTGAATTTGATGATTGCTACTCAGTTGTCCTAAAAATCACATTCATGACTCTTTCCATATTTTATTATTTTGTATTGCATGTTCATTTATTTTTTATCAGAGCATCAAGAAATTCCATTTTTGTACCCACAGGTCCTTTTGGAGTCTCCTATATTTTGTTGTTTAATTTAGAAAGGAGGTCTTTGGATAGTCCTTTAAATAAAATATTGTATAGACCTGGCTAATTTTCCTTTACTTAGCACATATAAAATGTCTTTAGGTTTTATCTTACTAAGCACTCTAAGGAAAATGCATTATAATAATCAAAATATATTTTTCCTCAAAGTATTCATGTATTCAAAATTTGAGTAGCAAATTTTTATGTTATGAGTAGCAAATACAGGAGTTAGAACTATAGATAATAACCTTCTTTAATTTGGTTCAAGTATCTCTTTCAGATCCCCACATCCTAGTGAGTGCACCCACTTAGGGAAGAAATAAATTGATGCTTTCAGCAAAGATATGCATCAGCCCACTTGAGTCAGGCATCTTTTATATTACTCAAAGAGTTTGTTAAACACTTACTCTAAACTGGCATGGGAGAACAATTAACTCAATATTTATGTTAAACTAGGAAAATGAAAGGGTGATTACCACCAAGTAGTTAAATGAGACTGGGTATATGGAATTGTATTCTTTGTATATAGGTTGATATATCTGTTTGAAAAAAGATAACTTCACATAATCAAATACACTATAGGAGCTAAATTTTGTGAGAAGGAAAGCATGATTTAGGATTTATCTATAATAAACAGATACACCAGATTGTGAGTTCTGCTTCAGACCAAGAAATCAGAATAGGGCTAGGATGTGCCATCAAACAACTAAGAAAAGTTGCACAATGTAAAGCAATGTTTTTTTTAAGACAATGAGCATGAGGCACTGAACAATAATCCCTGAGAGGCTGCAGCAAGTGAGGAAGGCTTCCAGTTGGACCTTCTTGGTTGCACAGCTCATTGTCTTGAAAGAGTTTCTAGGAAAATTTGGAAGGAAAGGTAAACCAAGCAATGCCCAGGGGCTCTTTGAGTTGAGGAAGAAGAATCGACAGTACCGGAGACCACAGAAGATAAAGTTTGCAAGAGAGAGTGTTGGAGAAGAGAAAGTTGCAGAGAAAAAGAGAGCCCTGGCTCACTGTGGAGGATCTGCCTTAAGTATAGGATAATGCACTGCTCAGTGTCTATGCATGGATAGAAACTGCCAGAAGTTGGAGGGAAAATCACCTGAACGTCTTAGAGGGAATAATATCTGGTGCTCAGTGAGGTAGTAACAATGCTTATTTCTATCATCCAGGCAAGAACACTACATAATTCACTGGGCACTGGGGCAGACTCAGAAGGATCTGACTTTTGTAGTGAGGCATATGTATTATAGGTCAACTATATACTTCAGAAAAGCTCATAAATACAGGTGCAAATACTTTAAAACATACAGACAAATCTAATCCAGCAATCCATAGAAAAGTAACATGTTGTGCAAGCTATTTTTCTGGATCTAAGGTGTTTCCCAAAGGTTCCTGGTCTCTAGTCTGTGGTGTGCTTGGGAGATGGTGAAACAAGAGAAATCACAAAATGACTGATCAAATAGCACTTCTTTAAATGATGCAGCTTGTTAAATTTATATCGATTTTAGTAAGATTGATAAAAATGTTTGGAATACATAGAAATCCTTCTTATGAATGGATGCTATCACAAGGAAGAAGCAGAAAAAGAAGGTGAAAATCATAGATGTAGGTGTGGGCGTAAAGGAATAAAATAAGGCATCATAGAAAAAATAAAAATACTGAATTTCTGTTTTTTTAATCACCTTTCTTTAAATTATGTTACAAATAATAAAGAAAATAAGCACCTTCAATAGAAAAATGAGCATTTAGGTATGTGAACACATAAGAAAATATTTAAACAGCTTAAAATAATATCACGTTTCCAGTCTCATATACAATAGATCAATAGGATGAAGTAATTTGAAGATATAGCTATAAATTTTATGTTCTTACACCTAGAAAAAGAATAATCCAATTTTTAAGAACTGACAATATGAAACTGTTAACTAAAATGAGGAACTAAGAACTAGAAGTGAAGCATGGAAAAGTCCAGTCAGTTTGGGAATAAATTACTAGTTTTTATTTATAAGTACTTTAAAAATGTTAGTATGGTTGTCAAAACACTAAGAAAGCAAATGCCTTAGGATATGCATTTAAATACTACCAGGATACTGTGCAGAAAACAAATGTAGCTATAATAATTATTAGAATATTATTAATAATAACATTTTAGGACAAGAAAATCAATTCAGATTTTCTTGCTCCACAGTGATGTCTTTTGATTAATCACCGAGTTGAGGTCAAACCAAAAATAGCTCTTTGGCATGAAGTTGACGAAATTAAATAATAGTTGTTTTTGAGGTTTTACCTAAAGAGTTCCAAATGTACCACATTTTCAAGCACTTTCCTTACAATAATTTCCATTTAATCTTATACTTTTTACTAATTTATACTAAGATAATGATAACATATTTTATAATAGGTTGATAAATAAATTTGATAAACATTGCTTCATAATACTTTACTATGAATCTTGAGGTATTGAATTCCTTTATTAGCATAATAATATTTTAGAATTACCCTATTTTTTCTGAGAATGTTACATGAATGCTCAAGATTTAGTTGTCATCTTTACATTTCTCTGATACAATAAGATGATAAGAATTTTAAAATAATGTTAATATACATTATTATGCACAAAGTTTTCTATGGTAACTTTTACTTCAGAGTATTATTATATCTCACAAATCAAATTGCATTTAAAAAATAAGTTAATTTTAAAAGAGACGATTTTGTTATAAATAACACATAAATTTTATAATATATTTTTTTGAGGATAAAAATTTAAAATCCCAGAAAATCTTCTAACTTAGAAACCTATGGAGCTATGTCCTTTTTAATATAAATATCTTTCCATTTAGTTTTTCACATATTTGAAAGCAAAAAATAAAATATGGGCCTCACTCAATCTTTTGTGATAAACACACTTTCTAATATACTTAAGTCAATTCACATTCCATTATAGAGGTTCATTAGACATCTTCAAGTTTTACTATAATTTCTGAAAAACACTGGTAGAAAAAATAAGAAAAATAAATCACATATGGAAATGATTGTCACAAATATTTAAATTGTTCTTTTCTATTGCTTATTAACACTTTCTATGCTGAAGAGGATACTGTTTTTGCTTTGATCTTTTGTTATAGCTATAACATCATTTCTCATACATATCCTTCTACCAGCATGCAAAAGAAGATATATGAGGAGCTATTTATCTATATCATGACCCTGACAACATTCTGCCTGTTGCCACAGAGACTCAGACTGTGGTCATACATTTCCTGGAAATAGAAAGCATGGGAATATTAAGAATTTTAGCTCCACCCCTTAATTTTAGCTTTATTTTTACACAAAATAAGATTTTTATACTAGATTTGACTGCTTTATTTATATCATTTATAACTGATAAACCATCTTCATTCGTATTTTTCTTTACAAAAAAGGATGTCGTGGAAGTTTGCACCTCAGCAAATAGAGGTAAGCACAGCAAATGAATTCAAATGATTTTTCTTGCAAAACTGAGTGCTGGACATAGTCTTGTAATTCTAATAGCTGTATCATTATATTGTAAAAATTATGCTGACTCTATCTGTGATACATTAATTATATAATTATTCTAAGCTATCAGCTTAGCAGTTTTTAAAAAACACTCTGCATTGACAATCTGTTCAAATAGATTGAACTCATTTTTGTTCCCCTTGGCAATAGTGTGTCATGTAGGTCACTATACCTGGATAATCTTTTCTGATTCATTTTAATGTGCCTCACATAACCAAAAAAGGGAAAATGAGGCCCTTGTTTTGCTTTTCCTCTGTTGTAGAGAAGTTTGTATTTGTCAGTATGTCTTCTCCCTGTCTATTGTCTGAAGGCTGAAAGAAAACTCTTTCAACAGAAATAAAAATTGTGTACATAGATATTCTCATTTGCTGTTTCCAGTGGTACAACAGCCACCAAAAATTAGCAATTAAGACGCTCTATAACAGGAGGTTTGTACCATACTTTTAGGTTTTTGATCATGCTTAAAAAATGTAGCCCTCTTGCATTTTGTTCTAGGAAGATGTGTGATAGTAAGCTAAAATAAAACTAAATCATATGTTTTCTTCCTATTTTACATTATCAATTATACATTTTGATCCTTATTTATACTTTTAGCGTTTCACACCAGAGAAACTATTTGGTATTTACATATGTGTGTCCTATTTATTTCACTTAAGAGTATGACCTCAATGTGGATACATTTAGCTATAAATGGCTCTAAGGAGTAGGGGAAGTGGGAGACGTAGGGGGAAGGAAAGAAGGGAAAAGAAAACATGAGAAAAGGAAAAAATGGAAACAAAGTCTTTGTAAATAGGGAAGAGTGGAGGGGGTGAACGGAGGGCAGGGGAATGGAGAAAAATAAGAACTAAGATACATCATGTAAAGGTACAAGATCCCAATGATGAATGTAACTGTATTGTATACCGAAAATGTACCAACAAACTTAATGGAAAGAAAAAAAACCCCTAAATCATATGGAATTTCTTTGTGTCATAAACTTTTCAATAAGAAAAATTGGAATTAATTCATATTTTTCTTTCTTATTATAATATTCAATTAATTTTATAAATGCTACTCAGTTCACCTTTACAGATGTATAACATTTTCCAGAAGATTATAAATAGTAAAATGCATATACTAAGTAGTGTATAGTTTGATGAGTTTTGACAAATCTATACAGTCAATCATTTAATTAATATCCAATCAGTACATTAAATTCTTCTATCACAGTAAAATTAGCTACCTTCTCCTCTTTCCAGTTAATTCTCATTTGCCTTCCCGCTCAAACTCACCATTATTCTACTTTCTTGGTCTAAGGATTAATTTTGACTGTTCTATAATTCACATAGGTGCAATCATACAATATGCTGTTTTGTGTCCTGGTTCTCTCATCCAACATATTTTTGAAATTAACACACACATAATGTGGTCTCTTCTTAAATGTATAGCGTAACGTTATGCAAATATACCCAACTGTGTTCATCTAATGTTAGGATACTGTCATGTTATTTCTCATTCTCTTTCTGTACCATTCCTACTATGAATAAAGTTGTGCTGAATATTCCTGTAAGAACTGTTTATAATAAATATGAGCTTTGTTTTTCTTTCAAAATTAAATAATGGAGACTGAATGCTGGATGTACATGAATGTGGCCTGATGTATCAAAATGGATCTGGACCATTTAAATTTCCTTTAACTGGCACGACGCTAAATTTCGTCAATAGAGGGCGCCGGAGACACACTGCAAGAGAAAGGGGAAGGGGGCTCTCTTGTGGCTTCCAGGGTGACTTCAGGTTTCTGCCCTATGATCTTCCCTAGCCTCTGGCTTCCACAACGCTCGCAGCATCTCCAGTCCCTGACTCTTGCCCCACAGGGCAAGCAGCAATGCCCAGTAACCAGCGTCTTAACTTGATACCAACCCTCCAAGCTGATACCCAGTAACCAACATCTTTCCGGAGCAGCTCCCCCTCCTGGAAAATTTTGCGGGATGGTGTCTCCAATGAGACATGGATCCTTGAGTGACTTTCCCCAGCCGACTGGGAAGGAGATGGTAGACAAGTTCTAAGGGGCGGGTAGCCAGCAAGGTAGGCGTGCATGACTGCAATGCGCCCCTGCCGTTCAAGGGGCCTCGCTAGGCTTCCCCTGAGGCTGGCTGCTTTTTCCCTGGGTCTCCGTCTCAGCTCTAGCGGCATTGGCTACTTCCTGTATGGGTTGTTCCTGTGTTTTTTAGAGTTCTCTTTGCTTTTCTAATCTCTAAACCCGTGTTGTACTTAATTATTTTCCTATTAAACCTCATCTTCAAATTCACTCCTTCTGATTGCAGCAGGACTGAATAACAAATCAGGATTCCTGAACCTTATGCCAGTGCAGGTTTAACAGAATGAGAAATTGCCAAGCAGTTTTCCAAACTCCTTGTATCATTTAACACTTCCCCCAAAACTAATAAGCATTTTCTAGATGCCCTGTGTCCTCTCTAGCATTCGAGATATGTAGTTGGTTTTAAAATTTTAGATATTCTAGGGTTGTGATGGTTATGATGGTTTTGATTTTCAAGTCCCTGAAACCAATAATGTTAAACAGTTTTTCATGTGATTTGGGGGCATTTATATGATATACTTTGCTAAATGTCTTACCAAATCTGCTACTCATTTAAAAACAATTGGTTTTCTTTTTATTACTGGCTTATGGGAATCTAGATATATTCAGAATATAGATCCATATATTTTTGTACCCTGTGCCCTAATTTTTTATTTCTTTACCTTGAGAAGCAAAATTTTTAATATTAATGAGGTCCAATTAAAAAACTTTAGATTTTATTACTACCTCAAATTAATCAAATTCACCTAACTCAAATTAATGTTTGGTTGCAATATATGTAAATATTAAGGTTCACCTTCCCTTCTAGATCACTGATTGATCCAGCATTATACAATGAAAAAATATTTTCTTTCTCAACTAAATTGCATTAGAACATTTTAATTTCTTTTTACTTTTGTCATCGACTATAACCAGTGGTGCAATATTAAAAAGTAGCCACATGGGCCGGGAATTTAGGTCAGTGGTTCTGCCGCCTGCCTCGCAAGTGCAAGGTCCCAAATTCAATCCCTGATACCAAAAAAAAAAAGAAGCCAGAAGCCACAGGGCTGGACTTGCTGTTGTGATCCCAATCGTAGGGTGAAAGCACTCCGTATTTACCAATAAGTGGTTTCTTTGCATACTTTAGTAAAGTGTAAGTGCATACATTAACATATACATAATAAAATGTACAATTTTATAAATCTTGGCACATGTATAGAGCTGTGAAGTTCTCAACACAATAAAAATTGTAAACATATCCATCACCTTCAAAAGTTTCCTCTTGTGTTCTATGCTTTCTATCCTGCTTTTATTACTCCCAAGCAGCAACCATTACTGCTGATCAATGTTTTCAGAAATATTTTATCAATGAAATAGTACTAGTGATGGTCTTTTTAAAAATATGACTTCTATCACTCACCACAGTAATTTATGGGTCCAGTCACATTATCTTATGTATTAATAGTTCTTTCTGTTCTGTTGTGCAATGTTATTCCATGGTCTAGGTATACTATAAATTTTTAATCAATTTGTTGATAGGTATGTGGGTTATTTCTGGGTTCTGCCTGTTGTAAGTTGTCCATGTACAAGTTTCTACATGCAGATGTGCTTTTCTTTCTCTTAGATAAATGCTCAGTAGTTAAATGGTTAAATCAGAGTGTAGGTGTACATTGAACTTGTAAAAAGAAAATCTCCCAAAGTGTTTTTGAAAGTGGTTACACATTTCATTTCTCCACCAGCAGTGCATAGGAATTCCACTTATTTCCTCTCCATCCTTGTCAACTCTTGTAAATTTTGGATCTTTTAATACGTGTGCACTGGTCCCTTATAGTGGTGCAGAGTCACATTTCCTTAATGACTCATAATGTTAAACATCTTTTTATGTGCTAATTTGTCATCCACATAATTGTAGTGAATTGCCTGTGGAATCTTTGGGCCATAGTTTTTTAAAGTGTTCATTTTCCTATTATTACTTTTCCTGAATCTGTACATGTTTTTACATACTTTTGTAATTTGCAAATGTTTTCTCCAGACTACAGCTTCATATTAACTATCTCAACAGTCTCTTGAAGAGTAGAAGTGCTTAGTTAAGTATAACTCATAATTTTTTCTTTTGTATTCTGTGTCTTTTGGTGTTGTAACTAAGCTACTATCTTTATACAAATCAACAATAGATAATTAGTGATGTTGTATTTGGGAAAAAAGATCCATTTCAGTTAATTTTTCTATGTAGTATTCAATACAGATGAAGTTCATTGTAGATAAGGATATCCTATTTGTCCAGCATCATTTATTAAAAAGATTATCTTGCTTTATTTAAATGGTTTTGCTATTTTATCAAAATTCACTGCACCAAGTATAGGCAGCTGCATCTCTGGTCTTCTCAAAAGGTGAAGAAAATGTCATTTAGTAGAAATTAACATTCAATTATGACTTAAAAATCAGCAAATATGATTAGAAAGAATCTTAATGAATTTTATGAAGAAAATGCACAAACATTAATTACACACAGTATATACAATACTAATATTTTTTCCTAAGCCCTTTTTATATTATTTAAAAGAACCAAATAAAAAATATATATAACCAATATAATAACAGAAGAAAAAATAAACTGGATTACAATGGAAAAGAAACCTCATCATTCAGAGGTTATAAAAAAATAATACTGGAACGCCCCTCTCCCCACCAAAACTGTGAAAGGTATTTAGCCAGGAAAGTGTACAATAAGCACACTGCAGTGTATCAGATTGGCAAAATAAATCCAAAACTATGTAATGTTGGTAAGGGTATGCAGCAATGAAAAACTGGCTGGTAGAAATAATAAATTAGTACAATCACTTAGCAAAATAAACTAACAGCATCTCGTAGAGGTGAAGATGTGCCTGTGCTGCCATCCTGGGATCCACAAGGCATTTACCCTGGAGAAAACCCTCACCTACCCACACATGCTGGGGCACCGCAGCTGTGATTGCCCAAAGAAACCTGAAATCCCTAAAAACATGTTGCCAACGGGAAACCAATAAATATATTTAAAGCAATTCTACAGTAAATACTATAAATAATGAAAATAAATGACATATATTTATAGATGTTAAGATGGGAGACTCTCAGGAATACGAAGTAAAGTGAAAATGGAAATCTTTAACATGTACATCTAGTTCCATTTATGTAAACTTCAAAGAAGTAAAATTATATTACTGAATATAGGCATATACAGTAAAGTCCACAGAGAGAAAGAAAGAAAGAAAGAAAGAAAGAAAGAAAGAAAGAAAGTCAGGATTTCATTTTCCCTTAGTGAGAAGGGAAGAATCTTCAATCACATTTAAATTTCTATTTCTTAGACTAGTAAACACAGTGATGTGCATTCCACTTTTATTTTTATTACTCTTATCTTACATGTGTATTATAAATCTTCTTATGTATGTTAAATATATTTCATGTATAACATGTATATAATTTGTAACCAATATTCAACATATTGCAGAAAAAATGAAAATAAAGATAGTACAATATTATTTTCAAGGACAATTAAACATGATGATGATGATGATGATGATGTACCTAAGGTACTATGTAAATACAAGGGTGAAATATATTTTCTCTGAGTGAAAAGGCTTCAGGAGTCCTATCACAAAAACTTAAAGAAAATATTTCAGCAAAAAGAAATGATATACCTGAGGAATATTAAGTAGTGAGGATTAAGTGTATGTATTAATCTGTTTTCCATTGCCATAACAAAATATCTAAAGCTGGATAATTTTAATGCAAAGAGGTTTCTTTAGCTCACAATTCTGGAGGACCAAGAGCACAGCACCAACTTCTGTTTGGTTTTGTGAGTGGCCCATAGTGGATGGCATCACAGTGGTGCAAGCTATGGTGAGGCAGGAAGGCAGAGAATGGCAGTGGGGAGGCAGTTTGGCTCTTTTATAACTACACTTGATCTTAGCTAAAAGGCAGAGAAGTGATTGGCTCTTTTATAACTATTCTTTCATGTGCTTTAAACAGGGCCCATGAAAATTGCATTAATTCCTCCTAAAGGCAGCTCCTCCTATAATCTCCTCCCACAATGCCCCATCTCTTAAAGGTTCTACCACCTCTCAATATAACCTCATGAAAGTCAGGCTTCCAACGCATGAACTCTTGGGAAAGCAAATCTTTTGGAAAGCAAAACAATGTACATTAATTTTTTTAAATGGAGTAAAATAATAAAAATAATCTATATAAAGATGAACAAATTTGAATTATTTAACACTAAAGTTAAATAAATTAGATTTTGGAAATCTTTCAAAAATTAGTTAAAAAAAAGTAAATTGAATACCACTAAAAATCTTTGTGTGCTTTTCAAGAGTTAACATATATTGTGCTAAACATGTGTAAAATATAAAGGGCATATTGAATTTATTAACATGGATATCCACTGACATGAAGAGAAGCAGAGAAATGGAGCATACAGCTGTTGCCAGAATAACACAGGGATGGCAGAAACAGCTAAAGAAAAGAGAAACTTCTTTCATATCCATGACAAAAAAATTATGATACAGTCATGTGTGTATTAAGTTAAAAACAACCAAGTGAATAATGGACCTAGAAGACATACAGTGACTCAAACAATAGAATAACATTAATTCTAAATATATTATTTTAAAACATGACTGAGCAGCCTCATTCAGTGTTTGGAAGTACTATATAGAAAATAGATAACCTGAGATTTCAGGTAAACTGCTTACTAAAAATATAATAAAGAAACTCAGGGTTTGGACATAAAAAGGAGAGAATGAGATTATGAAGGGAAAACACAAGACAAGGGAGACTCAGAGTGATAGGGCAGTTAATTATATTGACTAATTCCAGGAGGCTACATTTATGTAGAATTACAGACAGACACACACACAGTATATGTGTAACTGGTGAAATTATAATAAACTGTGTAGATTTTGCCAAGGCCAATTTATAAGGTTTGATGCTGTACTATAGTTGTTTTAAGGTGCTAACATTTAAAACTACATGGAAAAAAGCTCACAGGACTTCATAGCACATTTCTTCATAACTGCTTGTGTATCAAAAATTATTTCAAAGCAAAAACCTGAAAAATAAAGTAACTAAATAATGACTAGAAATTGAATATGCAATCTTTAAAATAGGAAAAAGGAGAGAAGAACTAAATGTATACTGAGCAAATGTAATGGACATATAATAAGTTAAAATTTCAATTAAAAAAATCAGCAAATATAAATATCAGCATAACTAAAATAAATGAACAGAAAATAATAAAATGAAAAGCAATGAAAGCAGAAATTTTCACAAAAATAAAAACTATTTGACATTACCAATAAATAGAAGTATTATTTGAAGAACAGATCAAGAAAATAATGAAAGAATGCATAACTTAAAAACATAAAAACCGGACAGAAATAATGTTTTTCTTCTAAATTTTTATCTAACAATGAAAAATTTTATAATAATAAATCTGAACATTTTTGAAACATACTTATGTTATTTACCAAGAGAACCTTGTCTTTCAAGAAAGAGACAATCTCTATTTCATATACACTTCAGAAAATAGAACAAATGGATAAAATAACAAAATAGCTTAAAGAATCTAATTAAGACACAATATGAACACTTCACAAAAAGAATGAAGCTGATAAAAACATAAATGCAAAAGTTTATATAATGTGCAGCAATTCAATGAAAACAAAGCAATAAAAATTTATTTAAGGGCCTAGTCAAGAAATATAAAGGAGACCTAAATTTGGAAAATCTATTATTACAATTCACTATATTACCTTATTCAAAGAACAGAATATGATTACCTCAGTAATTGTCCACTTCTTTGATTTTAACAAAATACAACATTTCACACAATAAAATCTCAGGCAAAGCAGATTTAGAAGAAAATGTTTTTAAACTAATAAATAGAACCTATGAAAAAATAAAATTAAAACAAAAGGAAAGAAAAATAAACAATTAAATAAAAAATAAATGTTTCTGAACAGAAAATGAAACAACGTAATGAAAAGTACGTGTGAAATGAGAAAAAATATTAGAATACCATCTATTAGTTAAGAGATACTATAATGACATGTAGAGAACTTACACAGACAAATACCAAAAGCAAAAACCAACTGACAGATGAACAAAAAACACTGGAAAAATGAGTAAAGGACTTGAATCACATCTTTCCAAAGAAGATACACAAATGGCCAACATGTCTATGAAAATGTACTCACCAGCACTAGTCATCAAGGTAAAGCAAATCAAAACCATAATAAGCACATCACAACTATTAAGACTGCTACTAAGAAAATAGTGAAAATATATCTTGTCTTGGTGAGGGTGTAGAGAAATGTGAATCTCATACTACATTGTTACAGGAAATACAAATTGGTATGGCCAATATGGATAGCATTATGCAGGCACCTTAAAATTGTTAAAAAATAAATATATCATATGATCCAGCAATTCTACTTCTGGGTATATTTCCAAAAGAAGTGAAATTGATGTTTTGAATAGATATTAGTACTCCATATTCATTGCAGCATTATTCACAGTAGCCAAGATACAGAAACCCTAACCTGTCTGGTGACAGATGAATGCATAAAGGAAATGCAGTACATGGATATATGTATAGATAAAGATGTAGATATAGTCACGATGAAATATTGTTCAGCCTTAAAAAGAAAGAAATCCTGCCTTTTGCAACAAGATGGATGGACACGGATATTAGGGTAAATGGAATAAGCTAGATATACACACCCACAAATGCTGCATGATCTCAATTATATGTGGTTTCTAAAAATGTAAAGCACATAGAAACCAAGAGCATAAGAGTTCGTGTGTGTGGTTATGAGGAGGGGAAGACAAGCAGATGTTGGTCAAAGGGCACCCATTTGCAGTTAGGAGATAAACATATTCTGGAGACCCAATGTACAGCAAGGTGATCTAGTTAATAATAATGTGTTGTATACTTAAGATTCAATAAGGGGATAGGTTTCAAGTGTTCACTCCACAAAAGTAAATCAATCAATCAATCAATCAATAAAAAGAAAGGTAAAGAAGTGTTCACTATGTTAATTGGCATAGTTGTGGCAATTTCACAACATATGCTTATCAAAAGAGCAAAGGAAATGCACACCTTGCATTTACACAACTGTTATTTGTTAACTATACTTCATTAAAATTGAAAAAAAATGGTATAGATATGAAAGGGAGCTAATGGTCATGTAGAGACTATGAGACTCTATACCAAGCAGTGGTCTTCATTCCCAGCACTTCAGAGTGACAGAAAAAAGAAGAGAGACTGGCATCCAGTTCACCTATTCTAAAGGCTCCTTTGTGACGTATGAAGAGTGCAGTCTCAGTGTGCCTGAACTCAGAAGGGTCCCTTGGTTTTAGGGTTGTTATCACATTCTTAATAATTTTGTCTTTGAATTTGTGTTTTCCAAGTGAAGTCCAGTTAGGTAAAGGCAAATAAGCAGGGGCTCAAGTCTTCAGTCACCTAGTATCTGGCTTCCCACCTCCTTCCTTGGAAAGTTTTCTCTGAGACCTGATCTCTTGCCCTGATGTCTTCCTGGTTCTGTCTACCCTTCACTCTTCCTCGCCTCCCCAGACACAAGAGTTGGGGTAGAGGAGGTCCTCCTGCCTTCCAAACCCTCCATCCCCTGGAGGAGGCCTGGACGTAGATATGGGGAGAGTGGAGTGAAAAAGAGTATGTTGCCTTCAGCCTCTTGCACATGAGGTGAAGAAGATGCCATCAAACCCAGGATGGCAGATCCACAGCAGGTTTGGTTCTCATTTCACCCCCCATCCAGGTTACTAAGTATTGCCAAAGCAGTGGCTGCAGCCTCCTAAAGACTTCCAGTGGTGAGAAAGATTGAGTTTTCTGCCTCTCTCAGAGTACGGATTTTCTTTTGCATTTGGCCCTATAAATTAGAGGGCTGTCTGAAATATCTCCTTAAACAGCTGTGGAGAAGAGATGGGGTGGCTAGAGACCCCCTTACTGTGGGTGACTAACAGTAACTATCCAGTGTAGATCACAAGTGCTGCCAGGCACAGCTAGGTTTGGAGTGTAAGAATTCTGTTAGAGAAGTACAGTTGTTCTCATTTTATTGATAGAAAGGTAAAGTAATTTTTCAAGGTCTTTCAGCTAAGTAGGTGACAGAGTTTCTAGGAAAAGGTTTCTAATAAAACTAAGCTGAGCTGTTCTTTGATAAAATTCTTAGAAAACGATGTCTCAGTTAGTTTCCTGACTCTGGGATAAAATACCTGACATCTCCAATTAAAGAAGTTTATTTGGCTCAGTTTTAGTCCATGATTGGCCAGTTCCAAGGCAGAACCAGTACAGTGGAAGGCCAGGGGGAGGAAAAGGTCACTCTATGCACCCAGGGAGCAGAGAGAGAGAAAGGGAAGAGTAGGAAAAGGAGACACACTCTAGTGGCCCCATCTCCCAACAAATCTGCTCTGAACTCATTGGTGGGTTATAGTGGCCCCATAATCCAATCATCTTGCAAACACAGGAAAGATTTTGGGGAGATTTTAGATCTAAACCATAACAAGGGATATATGTAATAAAATACAGCACGGTCATTGTGGCCCACTTTTAGGATTGATGGATTTTTTTTCCCCAGCAGTATAATTTAAATTGAGGTGCACCTTTAAAAGTGAAGGTAGAGTAAACAGAATGAGATCAGAGGAAAAATGAATAAGACCAGGTGCTGAGAACCCTTGCTTGCCTTTAGGCAACTTGAATTTAGTGGGTTCTTGTGGCTGGGGAGAGAGATGAACAGACTTTCACTTTAAAATCACACTTTCGTAAAGTAGGGAATGTCTTGGAAAGGGTATGAGAAAAAGATGGCTAAAGGAAAAGCAAATATAAAGACCAGATGGAGGCAGAGATGGTTTTCTGAGAACAGAAGAGAGGGGACTGCAATGTCAAGAGGGAGGGGCAGAGCTAGGAGGTGTCTGCTGGATGGTGGTGGGTGAAGAGAAAAGGACAAGGTGATCAGGAAAACCTCGTATCTCGGAAACAGAAGCTGTTTTAGATCCTCGGGTCTTAAGATAGAAGTCAATCATGAATTCCCCCACTGCACTTTTGTTCGTGTATTTGGTGTGGAAGCCTTATTTTTTGATTTAGGTATAAGTAGGATTTGAAGAAGCAGCCACAGTAAATAGAGTAAGCTTATTTAACAAGAAATCAAGAGACAGAAAGAAGTACCATTAAGGATGAAAGAAATTGGATGCAACTTGTGCTGTTGTATTTTTAAGACAGAATTTCCTGCCTCATACTCCCAGAGTACATTTTTTAAAGGGTCTGAGGCTTGAGCAATTACCATGTTTGCCTTATTAATGGTCAAGATAAGTAGCTGGCTACCACTGTCATCTCAACGAGGTGATGAGCTCTAGGAAGACAGGGACTGCATTTTATTCTAATCCTTGAAGTTTGTGTTTTCTACATGTATAAGAAATGGGAGTTTAAAGAAAGTTATTCACCACTATGTAGTATTTCATGTTTGAAATGATTTTCAAACATTTAATCTTCAACAGCAAATTTTTTTACCAGTATAATGTGAAGTCTCCCAAGCGTGTCATTCTTTTGAGACATAGAACAGAGGACAGAGCATGGAGCAGTGGTACTCAGTGCGGTTCCCAATCCTGCAGCATCAGCATCCCCCAGAAGTCGCTAAAGAGGTACCTTCTCGTTCTCTGACCCCATCCGGATCTACTGACTAGGAACCGGGCCTGGGCCCCAGCAACCTGTGTGCTAGAAGTGCTAGAAGGAATTCTGATCAGTCCCAACATCGTTGTAAAGAAAGAAGGCCCTTGTATTTAACCAAATCTGTCTTCCAATCTCAGGTACAAGCCAAGTGTGGTTAGCGTGTCATTAATAACTACCACATTGCAGGAAACTGCACTTTCCTTCACCAGGGAAGAAAGCACCAGGAGGAATTGTTATGAGAATTAAGTGAGGCAGTAGGTGAAAGCGTTTAACCCACTGTCAGATGCAGTGGTGATATTAATATCGTACTTAATATGTAAAGTCTTTCTCTGATGGAATTATGGTTTCATAGTGAAGCCCAGAAGCAGCAAAGTTAAAAAGGAGGGGATGGAGTAAGAGTCTGCGTTTGTAATCCCAGCACTGAAGGAGGCTGAAGCAGGAAGATCACAAATTAGAGTTTTGCCTCGTCAATTTAGTGAGATTCTGTCTCAAAATAAATAATAATAATAATAATAATAATAACAATACTAATAATACTGGGACTATAGCTCAGTGGTAGTGCTCCCCTGGGTTCCATCCCCGGTACTGGAAAACAAAAAGTGAGGGAGAAGACCAGTGTAAGCTGAGCATTTATTTTCACTTGGTTGTTGCCTGGAGTATTTTCATCTAGTGTCATCTAAGTTTGAGCTAAGCCTGTGTCACTTTCAAACTCCATTTTATTTTTAGCATCACTACAGTTGCCTTTGTACCAAGAATGAGTTCATAATTGCAAAAACAAACCAAAGGTTTCTATACAAATTCCAGCTTTCCACTTCACAACCTTAAATCCTCTTTCACGTTTAAACTAGAACAGGCAAAAAAAAAAAAATCTACTGGTGAATACTTTAGCAGCAAAATTCTAAATAAGGAAGATGTCTCCTATTAAGGGAAAATATAGACAGGATGCTTGTTTGCCCTGTAAATGATTTTTATCATCTGTCAGGAGTGAAAAGATAAAAGGATCAATCACACAGAGAGGCATGAATTTTCAGAGCTTTGTCTCTATTGTTCAGAGTTAGCAAGGGTATTAAAACAGTGTCCTATAAACAGCACTTAGTCATACTGCTCACACTTTCATATAGCTTTACCCCCATCCTCTATCTGTAAATGCAAGGTCAGCTCTACACTGCTAAGAAGAAAACAGTTTTGAAATCATGCCTCCCCCTTTCTTTCATGCCTCAAATATATATCTCCAAGCCCTGTTCTTGAATTGACATACATTTAAAAACAATTCAATCCCGGATTGATCAGCTGATCTAGTGACACAGACTACAGCTTGCTCTTGCCATTGTTTCTCTTTGTTGCTAGTGGATCTTTGTTTGAATCGTGCAGCATCAGCTCTGACTGCAATAAATGATTGACTCAGTTCTGCCACAGGGCTCAGAATAACAAAGGAAGGAAAATATGAACAGCTAGTGAAAAAAAAGGCCCAGGAAAAGGCATGAATAAATGTGGTGTACCCAAATACTGCAGTGTTGGTGGAATCCTAACCAGGGCAAGGATGAACCAGGGAATTGTGTCTTTATGTTTGGGAGGTGAATTCAAGGAGAGGCATTGTGTTCCAAGGACTAGGTTAAACTTTCAAATGATCATTTCTTAAACTCAGGGGACAAACACATGCACAGATGGATAACTCTGATCCTAAATGGCCTTCACACTTTGAGCTCTTTAGATAATACGCTAATGAATGTTTTGGAGAAGTCTACATAGATAATAGTCATCAAGTCAATAAATAGATACTGGCTACATCTCTGCTAATATTTGCATATAAATCCATTTGAGTGAAATGTTCAGACCTCAGCATTTAGTGCTTGCTGTGATTTTGAATAGGATCTAATAAAATCCTTAAACTTTCTGTGAGGTTTGTATATACATGAGGAAATCACAGTCTTTTTAAATCTTAGGATTGGAAAGAACCATGGAGGTCAGATAATCCATGTACCTTGTAATGACTTGTTGGGGAAAAGCACTATTATCAAGCTCTGTCTGGTACAGAGTGATACACAATTGGTAATTTGAGCAGAAGCTTGGCGTCTGGGCATTTTGATGACAATTCCTGTAGCAAGTTTCCAACAAAATTATTTAATCAGTGAAAAAGATCATTTTGAGCGAGGTATCTCTTCCAAGAGGCAACAGCATTTACACTGTATGAAAAAATTTCCTTATAATGTCCTTGCTTACACCAAAATGGATTGATTTCTAAAGATCTCCTCCTCCTTTTCCTTGTAGAAGATATAATGAAAATTATAGAATCTATCTTAGGAATTATTTAAAAATATATTTAATAATTCTATTAGTTAAAAATGTGAGGCTGATGAGAGAGTGGGCTAGGGCTAGACTATTGTATATAAATTAGAAGAATTTGTATGTCAGTTTAGTCACCTGCGATGTGGGGAAGAGGTTTCGAGTGACTGCTTTGAAATATCTAATACAAGGAATTCTATAAGGCCAGAATGAATTATGGCCATTCAGCATCAGTTATATTTCAATTTTTAAAAATGTTTACTGGACAATACTATGATATAATGCTTTTCTGTTTCTTCAAGACCACAAGGAATGCTCACATTAAATCATTTTCTGTTAAGAGGAGTTAAATGAAAGTAAAGCAAACAAAAGAAATGTTTCAGCTCTGCATTGACAGTACAGAGAAAATAATCACACACATAAAGAAAAATAATGAAGATCAAGATTTCATCAGAAACAGAAATTAGTAGCTAACATTTACTGAAAAACAGACCAAAAATTATGCTAATATATTGTATTATTCCTTTACTGTACAGAGGGGAATTATTATTTTCCTCATAATCTGAAATGAGGAAATAAAAGAACAAAGAAATTAAGTCATGACCTATGGGTACTAAAGTAATTAAGTAATGTGAATAAGCTACAAATCAAGAAAGTGAGACATAAAGTACAGAATATAGTTAGAAAATAGATAAGTAGACAGATAATTCGTTAAATAAATATTTTTATTCAAATGAAACAACTGGGTTATGCTGACTACAATAGATATCATTAATATGCGCGGTAGATAATATGTTTTTCTTTCTTTTCCCCCAGTGCTGGGAATTGAACCCAGAGCCTCAAGCATACAAGTCAAGCATTGGGCCACTGAGCTATACCCTCTGCTTCATACAATGTCTTTTTAAACATGACTGTGGAGTAAGCCCCTCTGTAATCACTAATGTAACTGCTCTTACATGATTCACACTTGGAATAGTCTTCTAGCAATTGACTTAATCTTTACAATTCTGACACACTCCATCATTAATTCAGAAGATCTGCTAACGAAGTTAAAATAATTTTGCTTGTTGACATAAAGCAAAGTGCATAATGGCAGACTGTGCTGCTTCTTCAAAATCTAGTTCATGATATCCAAATAATTAAATCTGAATCACATGTGTGCTGAGATCCTTTTGTCCTAGAAAATAATTCTATGGTGTATATGACATGTTATTTATCAGAGAGAAATATGAAAATTACAAAAATGTTCGTTTATTGATCATAGAGGCTCTCAGAAGTGTCTTAGTAAACTAAAACAAAATATTCACTCACTCACTTTTTTTACAGGTTTTAGTTTGAGTATCTTTTTATATTTTTTGTTCCCAAGAACTATACCCATTAAAAAACTTTTGTAAAGGGGCATGTTCTTTTCTAAAGGAATAGAAATATTTCAAGAATCTTCTCCAAAAAAGTCAATAAACATGATTTAGCCTTTGAGGAACCTTATAAAAGTGAAGAAGGACACACAACAGTATGTACAGTATAGTTCTATTATTTAAGGGATAAATGTATTTAGCTTCTGCTTCGAGCAGAGATAGAGTTATGATAACATGGATTCATCCTCTTCCTTAAACAACTAAAGAAGAAAAATAAATGAAACAACTCTTCTGAAACTATTGGAAAATTAGCAATAAAGAGCAGTTTTGCCTGACAAAGAGGACACCAACAAAGAGAATTCTGTGATTTCCTTAGCTAATGTTTGAGGGAGGCCAATGTCAGGAAGGGACTATGTATCTCCCTAAAGTGAAGGAGAAAGTGGGGAATTCAGAAAAGCCAAGCAGGTTAGACATGAAAGGACAAAGTGTGGGAGAGGAGAAAGCAGAATAGAAAGAGACATCTAGAGATTCACAGAGAGTTTCCTCAGGTATTTATTTGATCCCTGCTTAGCCTTTGCATGTGAGGAGAGACCTAAGAAGGGAAAGATGCACATGGAAGCACTGAGGAAACATTGACATAAGTCCCACAGGTCTGAGAAGAGTGCCTATTTCTCAGCATGAAGTATGGGGTAGGAAGTTAAGCAGGGCTTTGTTTTCTGGTACAGAATAATTAGTCCTGGACTAATTCTTCGTTCATGTCTAATAAGAACCTAAAGGATCAAACTGTTTAAATTATTCTAGAACACAGTTCTTAGATATTTTGAGGTATTAAAAAAAAATAACCAGCCATCATCAAGGTAAAACTCACAATGATTGTTATTTAATTAAAAATTTTACTGAGCTGCTAAAGAAAATGGCATTTAAAGAACAGTATGTTCAGTGTGTATTTCATAAACTTAAAAATGTAAAGGTATATTAGAGTTGTTACTAGGGATGTGATATAAAAGTTTCCCAAATTACATTTCTAGAGATTCAAGTTCCACTGTTTGAGATGAAAACATCCACTGATTAAGAATAACAGTAGACTATAAATTAAAAGACAAAAATCAGTATTGAAGACTGAAACAGATTGATTCACAATGAAATAGTATATGTATATAAAAAATTAATCAAGAAAAAATGGGAACATCAGTGACCAACAGCCAAATACAAATGCAATGGAGGAAGAAAAGGACAATAAGAAAACAATTGAAGATAAAATAGTTCACACATTTTAAACCTTCAAAATTATAACTCTACATGTCCAAGAAACTTAATGAATTCTAAATACAAGGAACATAAAGAAAAAAATATACAAATCATATCATGATCAAATTGCTTAAATCTCATAACAAAAAGATTAAAGAGAAAACCTTTAAAGCACCTGGAACAATAGAAACATCACATAAACAGAAATAGAGATAAGAATGACAGATTTCGTGGGCCAGGGATTTAGCTCAGTGACATCATGCCTGCTTCTCCAGGGCCAGGTCCTGAGTTCGATCCTCAGTACCAAAAAAAAAAAAAAAGGAAGAAAAAAAAATAGAATGACAGATTTCTTTTCTGAAGCAACACAAGGAAGATGTAGAACACAATCTTTAAAGTATTGAAGCAAAACAAAATCAACTTAGAAAACCCATCAAAATTATCTGTCAAAGTTGAAAGTGGCATAAAATCTTTTTCAGAAATGAAAAAGCTGAAAGGATTCATCACAAGCATATTTGCAAGAAATGTTAATGTCAGTCCTTTAAACATAAGGAAAGCTATAGTGAGTGGAATCAAGAATTTGCATAATAAAAGAAGATATCTAGATTTAGAAACTACATAGGTAAATATAGTATTTTTTCATATTAACTTTCAGCATTGAAACCTAATATTTTGTAAATTAATATGCAATAATAAAATATATCTTTAAAGAATTTTGAAAAGATTATTAAATGTTTTAAGCAAACATCACTACAATGCATGGTGGAGTGAGGGCATGGAGGTAAAATGACATTAACAGTGGCACAATCACTGGAAGAAGACCAGTGTTAATATACTGCCATGAAGTCTTCCAGTCTAAATGAGGTAGCATATAATTTTTGAATACATTCAGATAAGTTACAAGTATACACAGTAAATCCCATAGCAACAATTAGCCATAAACAATTAGAATTCTTTATCCAACATTGGTGACAAAAATGAGTGGTAAAAATACACAGTCTAAAAGAAAGATGAGAAAACAAAAGAGAATAGAGGGGAAAAATAAAGAAAAAATGGAAATATACCTGTTATACAAAATGAATAAGTTCTAGATATGGGGTACATGACATAGTACCTATAATGATGCTGTATTGCATACTGAAAGATTTTCAAGAAAATAGATTTTGTGTAAAATATCTTTACCACCCAAAAGCTGCAGGTGGAGTAGTGGAGTGCAAGGGAACTTTTAAAAGCAAAAGACATGTGCGTGATTGTGGTTAATGGTTTCGTGCGAGTAAGCATGGATTCAAACTTGTTGAATTGTATAGGTTTTAAATATGTGAGATTTTGTATATATATATATGTAAATTATATGTATATAAAGCTGCCTTAAAATAGGTAAGTAAATATGATTTCTAAGATTTTTAACTTATTTTGGAGTAAGGACACTACATGAAGCAGTGTTAAAGTGAAAGGCCTTGTGTGTTCCCTTCTATCGTGTAGACTGTGAAGAGGGAGATGGAGAACAAGTGTGTGGAAATTTATGGACATGAGGTAGAGTTGCAAATGGGAGAACTGGAGAAGGGAAACAAGTAGATTTGTTGTAGGAGCATACCACAGATTGTTTGGCCAAAAAGACAAACTGAATGTTTTCCTCCATATGCAGGACAGTAAATTGCCTTAGGTAGAGCAGAGATGAAGCACTTTGTCTTCACTATGATTCCCTCAAATGTGGACTATTTCCCTGTGATAATCAGGTCTTCAACAAAAAGACATCTTTTCATCTTTGGTCTTTTCCACTGAAATTTGAAGAAATACCTATTTTTATTTAGATGAGAAGGAATCATGTTCATGCTGGAGAAGAGAAGAACAAAAAGTAAAGAGGGAAAACTAAGCCTCATGGTTAAAGGATAAGTGTTTGATCTTCAACAACATCTTTATGCACCTAAATCTCCTTTTTGACTAAGAGTAGGTACTTATCTCATGATCTTTCCATGAAAATTGAATACCATATATATATGGAATACTTAGCACAGTGTCTGTCACATCATAAACGCTTCTAAAGTGTTGAATATTATTTTACGATATTACAAAGAAGACTTCTTCAAATAAGAACAGAATTCTATTTTGCTTTTAGCTCCCAATGTATCACTAAAGCCTACTTGGGACCTCTGATATGAAAACCTGACCGCATTTGATTTAATTAAAATAGAGGAGCTCATGATTATGGTAAGTTTTCTTCATTTTCATGTACAAGTCCATCTAAGGAGAGTAACGTGGATCCTCTGTTAGAGAACACAAAATATCAGAAGGTAAAGCAAAGATGCTTGTCAGTTATGTCTCTTTTATCTCTTGCAGCTCTGTGCTAAAAAGTTGTCCATATAGATCATGCTTTTGCTCAGACCAAGAAAAATATAGGTGACAAGCATTGGCTTCTATTTTGTGAATTTTCTAGAATAACCTTGTACCAACTGTGCAATAAAAATTGATAAAATGTTAATATGAGAAAAATATAATTGTTTTAAGTATAAAAAATTTAAAATGGTTGTATTGACTCCAATCAAATAAAAATATATTACACCTCGATGTTCTGAACAACCATTTGAAGTTTTGAAATTTTTAGAATGGATAAAAATGCAAGGCTCTTGTGTATAAGCAATCTGCAATAAATTTATTTCAAATATGAAAACATAAAGAGGTGCAAATTAAAAGAAAAATATATATACCACACTAACTCCCATCAAAAGATTGTTGGGTGCCTATATGTGTAGCAGACAATGTATGCTGAAGAATATTTCAGAGGAACAAGAAAGTACTTTCATGTGAAGACATAAAGATACTATGTTTATGCATCAAAGAATAGGATTTCAAGATTATAAAGAAAATACTGATATAATACCAGGAAAATAAACAAATTTTCAAATAAAGTCTGAGATTTTAATATCCTTTCCAGAACACTATGAGAAAATTAAAAATTATAAGCAAGAGTATATAAGACTTGAATAACACTATAAACATACTTATCTTGGTGGATATTATAGAAAATTTTATGCAAAACCACTAACAAATTAGACCATACTTAGAGCCATAAAATTAAGTCTCAATAGATTTTCAACCATTTAAATCATACTAAAGTTCCCTGATCCTATGAGGTTTAAATTAGATATCAACAACAGATTATCTCTGGGAAATTTCTAAATATTAAGATATTCAATAATAGTCTTTATAACACATGAGTCAAAGAAGAACTCAAAGGAAGCTAAACATTATTTTAAATGGAATAACATCAAAAATACAACATAACAAAATTTTTGTTGAGTTAAAGCACTTCTTAAAGTGAAATTTAGAGGGCTTATTTGAAAAGATAATCAATCAATGACTTCAGCTTTTACCTTGTTATAAGCAAGAAAAAGAAGCAAATTAATACAAAGTATCCACTTGAAAAAATTGATAAAATTATGGTGACATATAATAAAATTAAAAACAACAACAACATATACACAGATAGGAAGACAGTATAGTTAAAGCCTGGTTTTTGATAGGATAAATAATATCGATAACACTTTAGCATGTCTGATTAAGAAACAAAGGCAAAACACACAAATTATCAATATTAGAAATAGAGAAGGGATGCCACTACATATTTTACAGATATTATAATGTACAATAAGGTAATATTAAAAATCTTTATCCTATAACATGTAAAAATTTAATAAAATGGAAATATTACTTGAAAGATAAAAACTACCTTGCCTTATTCAAGAAAAATTTAGTAACATCAATAGTCCTGTATTTGTGAGACATTTTATTTAAGAAGCTTTAAAAAACAGAAGCAGACACATCTTAGTTCAGATGGCTTAACTGGCGAATTTCAGCAAGATGGCTAGTTCTGTCCATATTTTCCAGAAAAAATATTAAAATGCAAGAGATTTAACACTATTTATTTTATGAGATATGGAAATCATGTGTAGACATTTCAAAAAAGAAAATTTTCAGAGCAATATTTCTAGATGCAAAAAAATCTTAAAATTTTTAGATAATAAAATTCAAAATACATTAAGACCAAGTAGAATTCATACCAGGATTCATATTATTATTTGGAAATAAATCAGTATAATTTGAATATATCCACAAATTAAACTAACAAAGAAAACTTATAGGATAATTTCAACAGGGAAAACTAAAGCATCTTGCAAAAACAAAATTAAATTAAAATAAAGAAAAGCTACTACGTCCAACTTTACACCTAATATAGAAACATTAACCGCTTTCCTTCTAGGATTATGAATACAGTATGGTCACTTCCTCACTTATTTTCACTTGGAAAAACTGAAGTTGTACTGGAGCTTCTAGTGAAGACAGCAAACCAAATAAATAAATAATAAAGTAATAGCATTTATATTTGAAGAAATAAATCAATGTTATTTACAGATAAATTAATAATTTTATAGAAAATTATATGCAGTCCACAAAGATGGTTCAAGAACTAAGTTTGCTAAGGTTGCAAGATATAAGATAAAGAATACATTTTTATTTGTTAAGATAAAGTAACAGGAACCAAAATATCAGGTATAATAGCAAATCACCTGATGCAGAACTTGTATTCAGAATACAAGTGTTATGGTTACAAGTATATAAAAATTCAATAATAAGAAAATAAGTCCATTAAATACAGGAAAAAAATGAACTTTGCAGACCTACAAATAGTATATATGTGTGTGAAGTTAATGCTCAACATTATTTTATACTTGGGAAATACAAACCAAAAACACAATAAGATAGCACTATGTTGCTATTAGAATTGCACACATTAAAAGTGGTGAATTTGTGACAGAAAACAATGATTTATTGGGTTGAGCAGCAGTGATCAAAGAGAAATATAAGGGTAAAATTAAAGTGACATCAAAAAATTTTTAAGGGTGATAGATTTATCATCCTGATTATAATGATGTTTCATGGGTGAAACATATGTGAAAATTATCTACTTGTGTTCTTTACACATATCCAGAGTGAATTCAGAGATATCTTTCAGTTGTAGATGCAGAATTATGCATCATTTACTCCTGATTCAGTATGCTTATTTATTTTTTCATAATTAAAAAACAAGAATATATTTTACTATCTTAGTAAGTAAGATCAATTTCTAATCTGGATAAAAGTGTGTGTATATATATATATTCAGATATACATAACCATGCTTCATATATATAAAGGTTTATTATTTTGTACACTGTGAATACATTCACAGTGAGTTCGGAAACACCTTTCACTCTTAGCTAAAGAATTTTACAAGATCTAACCATGATTTTATATATACTTTGTAAAACATAATATGTATAATTTTATACATAACATACATATGGTCATGTTATGCTAAAAAAATTGGACATTGAAATAAAATTACAAATCACTTACTGGACAAAGATGATGTAAATAAAATAGACACACAAATGTATGGTATGATTTTATTATTTTTGAGATATGTTTAGACATAATATCTATTTAATATAGTTGTGAAAATCAAATGAATTAATCCAACTCAATTATTTAGAATATTACCAGCCGAAATCAAGTAAGTTCTTGCATGTTAAAAATTCTTCCTGGTCATAATTAGGAACTTTGTGCAATCATATTGATTTTGAACTATCATTAGTAAGCATTCTAAATAAATTTTTGTCTTATTTGCTAAATGCAGAAATGCCAAATCCTGTTGTACTCTCAGCATGTTTCTTAAAATTAATAATTTAATATTCTAAATGTACCCGAATCATCTGAAAAATATATATTCCATATTATATTTCACTAGCAGGTTCCCTTTTATTGCTACTCAATTTCTTTGAGGTTTACCTGTCTACACTAATTCCTTTCCACTTACCTAAATTTGAATTATTAACAAGTTTTGGGATAAATAAAATTGATCATATAACTTCTTAAGGTAGCAGCTATGTATCTATCTGGTTAAAGTCTACTTTATTCTCATGGAGATATATTCTGTTTATTCACAGTAGAGTGAGATAAGTGAAATTTGTCTTGAAAAAACAACCAAAGTTATTTCAAAATGCTATTTCATTGTTTTTATTACAAATTCATGTTAGTATTGTTTTATTTTCTAGTATTAAAAGAGGTCACCTATAAAATAGCACACCTTTACTTACAATATACAATAAATCAGGATGCAAGAGAATAAAAACTGCAAGTTACCACTGAAAATTTAAGTATTGATATGTTCATGATGACAGCCTCAGTATCAACATAGAGTCACGATGGACATTTTATTTTAATAAGTAAACATATCTGTAAAATTTATTGGTTATATACTCTTTCCATATGTTTGTAAGTATATGTAAATATATATATATGTTTATGCATATACACATACTCAAATATAGTATATATACACATACAAGCTGGATATGTACTCATATATAATTATAAATGGACATAGCTATGCACACTTTATGTATATAATGTTTAAACTGTATTTGAATACAAATTCTGATATATTCATTTGTATACAAATGTATGTATTTGCATATACATATAGGTACTTTCATATGCCATCATTTATTTATTTAAATCATTTATTTATATTGAACAAGCACAACATTTTAAAATTAGTGTGTACAGGCATGTAATCTTCATGTAAATGTGTTTTTCCTAAGTGGGAAACTAGAAGTTAAAATTGTTTAGGCAGGATAAAAGAGGTAAATGAGAATTATTACATGTGGACTGGACTTGGTCAATGCAAATTTTGCAAGTTGTACATAAATTTTGTAGAGCTAATGATTTTTGAAAACCATTTCCAAGGCTATATATATATATCATGTGGAAATCTAAATGGGATCTTACAGGAACTGGATTAAGGAATTTAGCTCTTGTCAAATACTGCTGGTCTCTGCTTTTAATTTTCCTTCCACTCAGAGTTCCTGTGCCTTTAATACATGCCTAGACTTAGTAGGCCAAAAGTAGAACTCTCTAGCTAATATTATTTTCTTCCTATTGTACAAAAGGAATTCTTCTTTTAATGCTTACATGGTTATTTGAGTTTTGTTGCAGAATGGTGTGCACTGCAGTTTTGCTTTGAAATGAATGATCCTTTTTGTTTTTGTTTCAAGGTAAACAATTTCCACAGTCCTGTTGCACATTGTTAGGAGTCACCCTATTGCTAAGATGTAGAAGGGGATTTTATAAAACATCACTGCTGTGAGCAGTTAACTGTTCGATCATCAATGTTTCATTTTCTTCTCTTCTTTCCTTTTGTTATGGTTTTAGCTCCTGTCTGTCCTTTGATGCACCAGGCTATGACTAGTTGGTACTACTAACAGTAGAAGCACTTCAGTCTTTGTTAGAAAAGTACTGCATTTCTTAGAAGTCACAGATACATCTTAGGAAGAATGGTTGATTAAATTGTTTTGCCAGCAGTTATACTCCTCTGGCCACACATACTTTCTTTGTGTAAGATTTGGAATATTTTCCCCCTTTTGCTTTAGAGGGAATAATAAGCTCAATTTCTCCATGTATGTGAATGCTTTGTTCTTCAAGCAGTTTCCCAAGAAGGAGTGATTTCAAGTCATTCTGAACTTATCTTTCAGTATGAAAACTTAGTTCTTGTTCAGCATTTTAACCAAGAGAGATAATACCTTCTCTTAAACTTCCAATTGGAGATTTGTCTTTTGGACAGTAAATAAAAGATTGTATTTCATAAATGCCATTTATCCTCATTGTCAACATCATTTCTTCCACAAAATCAGGTTCTGTGTATATATTCAAGCTAAGTGAAAGATTCGGTTAGAGCTTGGAATGAGTAAGCTAAAAAAGGATGAGCTCCCTTGCTGAGTACCGAGTCTAATTTACTTCACCTTTCCTGTAAATGAAGAGAAAAATGACCCTTGATTTTCTTTAGGATTAGGTATAAGGAAGATCAAGGGGATTTCAGGGACAGTGGTTATTCTCCAAGTACAAGTCAGGGACAGAACTAAAGGAATACAAAATGCTTTGTTTATCTGGGGAATGAGGAGTCAAGATAGTAGGAAAAAAACCTTTTTATTATTATAAATATAAATTGCTGAGAACAATTGTCTTTTAGTTCATCTATGTGAATGGATAATTTGGAAAAGATTACTTCCTCATTTCCTATGAAGTTCTTATAAATAGCTACAGTTATTTTGAAAATAATTTTACAGAATTAAAAAATTAGATTTCTATACATGTGTTTAAAGATGGAAGGTCAATTATTGACATTTAAAAACCAGAAGCATAAAAAAAAATCTGAAAGGCATATCATTTGCAAACGAAAAAAATTTGAAATATATATGGCCCCTGACTTAGGATGTTTCAATTTTATGACTTTTGGCTTTACAGTGGTACAAACGTCCTATCATTTTGTTCAAGCTGTGCTTGAATTTTGAATTCTGATTTATTGGGGGGCTAGAAAATGCAGTAAGTTATTTTCTTGTGATGCTGGGCAACAATAGCAAGTTGCAGTTCCCAGTCTTCCACACAACCAAGATGGCAAACAATGGGTACTTTAAAGTGAACTGTCTTGGCAAGTGGTGATGTTCACTAGGTTATATAGTAAATGAATTTTCAACTTATGGTGCTTTCAATATACAATGGGATATAACCCTATCATGAATAAAGAGCCATTTGTAGTTTTATAGATCTGAATTGTTGTGACTGATAGAAGGAATTAAGCTTTATAGAAAAGAGAATATGTTTTTATTGAAAAATCTTGAATTTTCTTGTTGTTGGGTCCCTTTAAAATTATTTAAAATCTTATCCCATAATAAAAATTTAGAATATAGATTTTTAAAAGGATACATTGACGAAAACATACTTGGTAGCTTACGATTGAAAAGCAGATTATTTCAAAGGATTTAAGCAATTATAATAAGAGTCTATATTACCAAGCTTGTATGAGAAAATATTAGTCTATCATTTATTTATTTACAATTCATTTTGTTGTTATTCTTGGTGGTGGGGATTAAGCCCAGGGCTTCATGAATGCTGAGCAAGCAGGGTACCCTAAGGAACCCAGATGTCTGCTCTCTATCTTTAATGTTTCATAACCTAATGTTCTGTATTCAACATACTTAGCCACAAAGTACCTGTAGCTCCTTATTTAACAACCGTCTTTAAATACGCATTTGATTCAATACTACCAAGCTTATATTTTGCCAAATCAAAACATTTTGGGGAATGAAAAAATAAATTCTGGTTGTAGCCAAATCATTTTCAATTTTAGGGGTCTTGTACAGACGTCTGTAATGTTCTTTTAGATAAATGCTTTCTGTCAAAATAGCAATTTTGTTTTTCCTTTGTGAAAATTGCTTTGAAATAGAAATAAATTAGGTTTACTGTTTTGGAACATTTGGGAAAGTTATTTGTGCATATCTCCCACTTGGTATTCCTCACGAGTAATTTTTGATGTCTGAACTAAATGTTTCCACAATTTCTTTTCTGGGGGAGGATAATTCCTTATAAATCTAGCTATTTCTCATGTACCTAGTATTTTTTTTTATCACATGTACTCATGCAGCACCAACCAATCACTTTTTGGTTAGTCAGTTGTTGGTAATGTTTTGCAAACTATAAGAATTCTGTAAGTTTTATTAGCTATAGCTATATACTAGTTATTGCTAAGATTATTGATAGTTTTATAGGAAGCCCTATGAAATAGCAATAACTGTGTTTGTGTGTGTGTGTGTGCATGCAAGTGTGTGTGTGTGTTACTGGTGTAGAGGGCCTTCACACTAAGCTTCATCCCCTGTATGACAAGGTCTTGCCTAGTTGCCCTAGTGTGGCTAAATCTTGCAATCCTCCTGCTTCAGCCTCCCACAGTGATCTTCCTTTTATCTTGAACATTGCAGTCAGTACTCAGACATAATCATACTTTCTGTCTCTAATATTAGATGAAAAAGAACTGTTATTTATCTTATCATACTAAACTAAGAAATGAAAAAGTGTTTAAAACTCTATAGACAAAAGAGAGAAACTATTTTAACCTTATTCTCTTTTACCAAATATCAAGCATTTGATTAGGATTCTGTAACTGTAGTTTTGGCAACTGTTCTAAAATTCCAGCTACAAAGTTGGAGAGTTGTTAAAGAATATTGCAGCTATAATATAAATAGCAGATAATCACTCATTTATTTCCATGGCAATTATTGATAGAATGTGTTGTAGGGAATTTCTTATTGTAATTAAATTAGCAAAGTTCATTACTCTGATGTATGATCTAATTTGAGCTTACTATAGAATAAACTACTTCTAATAGTATCCATTAGATGAGGAATTTTTAGAAAATGGCACCATATTTTCACATCTTGAGTTATGTTATAAATTCTTTGATCTAACACTGTGTCTTTTTTGGGGGAAATTCAAAACATTAATAATTGATATTCTTAAAAGATCATTTTGTGAATTAAACTTCTTACTTTCAGACAATTGTATATTCACAACCAGTTGTAAGAAATAATACAGAGAGATTTCCACCTATCTTTTACCCAGTTACCTACTATAATAACATCTTTTCTAACTTTGACAAGGTATCACTACTAGAATAAGGACATTCACGCTGTTAAGACACAAAATATTTCGATCATAATATGATCCCTTTTCTTCCCCTCATAGAGCCACAGCTACTTTCTCACCCAAACCACTAATCTGGTCTTCTCCATAAACTTGTCCTTTCAGAAATGTTATATAAATGGAGCCCTACAGATGTAGGATACCTTTTGAGGTGACTGGGTTTTTTTTTTTTTTCCATTCAACATAATTCTTTAGAGATTTGTGAAGGCTATGTCATAATTAGAAGTCTTCATTCTTCTGGAGTAAAAGCTCAGGAATGCAATTGTTGATTCATATGATTGGTACATACTTAACTTTTGAGCACCTGTGAACCTTTTTTCAAAGTAACTATGCCACTTTATCCCTGCATAGGAATGTGTAAGTCACACAGCTTCTTGTACCCTCCTAGCATGTGCTACTGTCACTATTGTTTTTTGTGGCCATTCTAATGGGAGTGACATTTCATTTGTAGTATTAATTTGTATTTTTCAAAAGCTAATCATGTTAAACATTTTTATGTGTTCATTTGTAATAGGTATATCTTTTTTCATATGTTTCTCTATCTTTTATCCCTTTTCTGAGTTGATTTAAATTTTTTCCCCCTTTGGTTTTCTTGTGCTTTGAGCATTTTTTATTTTTTGGCAGTACTGAGGGCTGAAACTAGGGCTTTCTCACTGAGCTCCATCACATTTTTAATTTATATTTCAAGATAGCAACTTGCTAAGTTGCCCAAGCTAGGCCTAGACTTGCAATCCTGCCTCAGCATCCCAGAGTACTAGCATTACAGGCATGTGCCACTACGCACAGCTTGAGCATTCTTTATGTATAATCCAAACACTCATTCTATGATGGATCTATGGTTTGCAAATATTTTCTATTTACTGTGTTTCATCTTCTTTATGGGATACTTTGTGGTCAAAAGTTTTAATTTCAACCAAGTTCAACATAAATTTTTCTTCTTTCTGGGTCATGATTTTGGTGCCTGCCAAGTCTAAGAACTTTGCCTAATCCTACTTCTCAATAAATCTGTCTTCAGTAAATATTTCATAATTATATAAGGCGTGGTCAAAATATACAGTGAATTTTAAAATTAAAAATGTATTACAGTAAAAGGCACACTGCCATTAATCCCCCTCAAAGTACTCCCCCTCTCTTGAAACATATACTATTGTTCTTACCAGTTTCTTAAGGAATTGTGGAAATTCACTTTAATGAGTGTCTTTATGAGGTGTGATCAACAATGTCATGAATATTCCTTCTGCGTGCCATCCAACAGAAAGGCAACCTTGTAAAAACATTATAGTGTGTCCTCACCTATCTTATTCTCTGGATCTACCAATGCATGACTTCTAGCTCCTCCCCAAAGTCAAAATGACCATGAAAAGTAAATATTTTGAATCAGTTCAGGGCATCAAGGCAGCCACAACAGGGAAATTAAAGGCATTCGCAGAGAAAGACTTCTGCAATGCTTCAGAAAGTGGCAATAATAATGCGATAAGGGTGTTCTAAATGAGTGGAAGCATTTTGATGGGGGACTAATGGCAACATGTTTTTACTGTAATTTAAAAAATTGAAATATTCATCATATTTTCAATCATATGTTGTTTGTGTAACTTTTAATCTATGATGTATTTTTGAGTTAAATTTATATGAGATTTGAAGCTTATATCAATGTCCTGTTTTTTTGTAAAGAAATACAAATGTCTCAGTACTTCGTATTAGAAAGTTTAATTCCATCCACTGCAGAATGGATGTGCTTTGGATAAAAATTGTATATATTATAGTCTTAGAGCTCTGTTTTCTATGTTATTCTATTGACCTATGTGTCTGTCTCCTACAATAATACATAGTCTTGAAGAGTGTAGCTGTATAATAAATCTTGAAAGGGATTAAAATACTCATCTTCATATTTTTAACAATTATTGGGGCTATCACAGTTATTTTGCATATCCATAAATATTATAGAATAATATTGCCTATATTTTCAAAATATTTTGATAGAATTTTTATACAATTTCATAAATTGTGAATATAGATTTGCAGAGAATTGGAATCATTTCAATGTTGTTTCTAATCCTTGATCATGGAACATCTCTCCACCTATTTATGTACAGTATTCTTGGGCTTATTTTTTTTCTTGGAGGGGTACTGGGGATCGAACTCAGGACCTTGTGCTTGCCAGGCAGATGTGCCACCACTGAGCTAAATCCCTGGCCCTCTTGTGCTTATTTCTATTTCATCAGTGTTTCATAGTTTAAGCATATGTCTTTATACTTTTATTTTCATAAAGGGTTTTGTGCTTTTAATGTTAACGTCTGTGTTCATTACTATTACATAAATACAAAATTAATTTGTTCATATTAATCTTACATCCTTTAACATTACTGAGGTTAGATTTTCTAGAATTTTTTTAGACTACTCAAACTTCTACACCGATAATTATGTCATCTTTCCATAGGGAGAAATTGTGCTCCCTTGGCAGCACATATACCAAATAGGGAGAAATGCTTTTCTGATCCATGTGCCTTTTATTTTGCTTTTTTCTTTCTTTCTTTCTTTCTTTCTTTCTTTCTTTCTTTCTTTCTTTCTTTCTTTCTTTCTTTCTTTCTTTCTTTCTTTCTCTCTTGTTTTTTTTTTGATACCAGGGACTGAACTCAGGTCCTTGCATTTGTGAGGCAGGCGGCGGAACCACTGAGCTAAATCCCCAGCCCTTATTTTGCTTTATTGCAAAGAATTTCAGAACTGGGTCAAATATCATTGGTGACGGTGAACATCCTTGTGTGCTCCTATTCTAAAGGAGAAAGCATTAAGTGTTTCTTCTGTAAACACTTAGTACTATTGTTCGGTAAAGTACTGTGGCCTTATGATTCTTCTCCTAGAGTTTTAAAATTATGCATTAATTTTCTGGAACACATATATCCTAGTGATCTATTTTATATTGGGCTAATTTGGTTGTTTGTACTTTCAAAAAAAAAGATGTATTTGGGCCGGGGATTTAGCTCGGAGGTTTAGCTGCCTGCTGCGCAAGCGCAATGGACTCGAGTTCGATCCCCGGTACCAAAAAAAAAAAAAAAAAAAAAAAAAAAAATGATGCATTTGATCATATAACCAGATTTGTATGTGTAGGGTCCTTTATAGTATCGCTTTATTTTGCATTTAATATTTGTGTAGACTCTAGTGGCATGCCATTTTCTATTACAGGTAATTATTTGAGATATTTCTTTGAGACCGTCTTTATATTTGGTTTGACAGGTGATTTTCTATTAAAATTTGAATATGTAGGGCATTATGTGATTAAATTCTTGAGCTTATTTAAATTTTTAATTTTATTGGCTTTTTCTGACACTACTTTTGCAAAGGAAGCGTGTGTGACACCTCATATCCAGGTTTCAGTGAAAATGTAGATTTCCCCAATTAGCCTTTGTGGATGCCAGATATGCAAAGGGTTTGGAAAGGTGTATAATTCTTGGCTTATCTATGGATTACTTTAGACAGGGAGGGAGTTACAGGTTTCAGAGTCCCCTACCATTGCTTCCTACATGTCCTCCATTGTCATCAAAGGAAGTGTGTTTTTGTCTCTATTGGGAAGAAGTGAATGTCCTGACTTTCCACTGATTATTCAAGCACAGCACAAGTATGAAAATGAAATAATCACGTGACAGAAATAGTCACATGTAAAAAAGAGTACACTGAAGTACTAACACAGTTTTGTAAACAAAATCAATTTGGAGGATTAAAACAATTATTAGATTTGAAGACAAACTTCATAAAAATTAGAGTAATTATAACAATGAAATTGAAAAAACACATTTCCCAAAAATAAGATTGTGAAATAGGAAACTCTCAACTCTAGACCCGTTGTGAAAAACCCATAAGATAGTTGAGAGCCCTTTACACTCAGATGAATGCAAAGCCAACGACATCGAAATCAGTAGGAAAATGGAGACATCTTTTCAGCATAATCCCTCCCCTTGAAAATCACCACAAAGCAAGGAAGGAACTCTCAGCTTGCAAAATCTCCCCAAGGAGGGAAAGAGTTGTTCCACTATCACGAGTTTTCCTAGCACTACCCGAGAGAGAGAAACTTCTATCTAGTCTGTCTTGGGCTGCAGATAGGTGCCGTCATCGGGGAACAAAAGCAGGAGTTCAAACTAGGGTATGGTAGTAAGTACAGCTCCTCCTTCTGACTATACACAAAGCAAAAGAGAAAAAATAGCAGGTATCTTCTCCCTGGGGAGCGAAGAAGAAAGCCTTTAAGTCTTTATTGAAGATAGATAAACCATGGAGATATCATACTAAATGAAATAATGTATTCGAAGGATAACGTACTACATGCTTTCTGTAAATGAGCCATCTAAAATAGTCAATCTCTAGAGGCAGAGAGACTTGTGGTTGCCAGGCGTTGGCACAAAAAGAAAATGGGGAGTTGATATTAATGGGTGTAAAATTGTGTTTAGTTACACAAACTAAATGAGTTCTGAAGATCGATTGTACATATAATCTTGTGCTGCATAATAACGTTTTGGTTAGTGATGGACTACATATGCAATAGTACTCCCATCAGATTACAATAGAGTTGAAAAGTTTCAGTATTCAGTGTAGTAATATACTGCAAAGGTTTGTAGACCACAAACAATAGGTCACTGTATATAGACTCAGTGTTTAGTAGCCTCTATCATCTAGGCTTGCATAAGTCTGCTTTATGATGCTTGCACAACAACAAAATCACCTAACAACACAATTCTGTTAATAAGTGATGTAAAAATATACATAACAAGACTTCACTGGATTGTCCCTAGAGTTGAAAATACTGTATTGTACACTAATAAATCTGTTAAGAAGGTAGGGCTGCTATTGTATTCTTACCTCAATGAAAATATAAATAACATTAATATTTTATAAAATATAGACCTGAGAGATTGAGAGATAGGTTTATTTTTTCTCAAAGGGGATGATAGGTCAGGAAATATGAGGAAAAAGCATCAACTAATAATTATCTCAATTAAAATATAAACAATTTAATAAGCCTGGGAAGTTTAGAGCTATCTCACAAAATGCTAATGAAAATATTTAAGCACCTTACTAAGAGTGCTGAATTTTAAAATTTTCAATATATTAAGACAAGAAAATGTAGGGATAAAAGCAGAAAAGTGTGAAATTAAATTACTATTAATTATAGACAATACAATTTCCTATTTAAGAACTCTAAGAGGGTTAACTCCAGAAAAGTTGATAATTCATTTAAATGGGCAGTTCCAGAATACTGAGATTTAATATCATTCATATAATTAATGATGATAATGCTAACATTTATTTAACTCCTTCTCTTTGCCAGGGCTTTGTGATGTGCTTTACATGGATTATCTCACAGCAGCATTCTGAGATAGTTATTTTCACTTTGCAGATGAGGAAATTGAAAACAGAGAAACCAAGCAATCTGCCCAAAGTCATGACTCTGGCATGTAACAAGTAAACCTTATGTAAACAATTCTTCTAAAGTCAAGAATGAAATATATTAGGATTCTATCTCACACCAGCATGATATTAGGCTTTACTGGAAAAATGGTATTAATCACAGAATTTGAAGGAATAGGGATAGGCACTGAGTAGTTTAGAAATGTGGAAATGAGACCCCTGGAAAAGTTTTTCAGTGCTTTGTGCTTTTGCCTCATTTGTCTTTGCATTGGTCCACCTTTGAGCAGATGTCTACTTCTGTATTGGTGGCTGGGATGGAGAAGTGGAGCAGAAGTCAGCCCATCAAAAATCTCACTACAAATGCACAGATTGGGTGAAGAGAGTTACACAAGAAAAAGGGTTCAAAGAGAAATAATTATGTGTCCACTTGAGACCTGACCTGTCTGGAGAGAAAGAAAATAGGAAGTGTAAATGCCACAATAATGAATTGATTCATTTGCTGAGAGAATGTGAACATATGCTTTCAAGATTACTTGAGGGCACATTGAAGAGTCTTAAGTTGGTAACTTTCTATCTCTGATTCATTCTAAGTGGCTTTTTCTCTTTCTACCTTGATTCAAATGAAAAAGATGGCCTTGAATACAAGTATACTCCAGCCAGTTTGAGGGATTCAAATGCTTTTTATTCTGTCAAGCCAGCAACTTTGAAAAGTATACCATTCAGAGTATTATCAGTCGTTGCACAAAAGTTTAAATTATGAATGGAATTGAATGCTTAAACTTTCTTGTTTACTGTCATCTGTTTTATTAAAGTTGGGATGCCTTTTATGTGAATCATTTTGATATTTATAGTACCCTAAAGCAGGTCTTGATTAGTCATGTTGTTACAGACTAAATTTGTATAAATTTGTTTATAGAAATTTAAACATGAAACTCTAAGACAAATGTTTTGTGTAAACCAGAATTTCTCAACCTTGGCACTATTAACATTTGAAGAGAGATAGCCCTTTGCTTAATCTGTGGAGACTGTCCTGCTCATTGTAGGATATTTAGCTGGATTTCCATCCCCCCACTCCATATGTGGCTGTCCTGTTTCTATAGCAAAGGCAATCAAAACTATCTCTAATCATTTTCAACTTTCCCCAGAGGAAAAAAAAATGTTACCAGTTCTCAATTATACAAAATGAATAAGCTTTACAGATCTGTCAAATATACTGTCATATGCTACATAATTGCATTTCAATGGTAGACCTTATATGACAGTGGTCCCAAAACATTGTAAAGGAGATGGAAAGTTTCTATCAACTAGTCAGTTTACTGTAACTTTTCTATGTTTATAGATGTTTAGATTCACACATACCATTCTGTTGCCTTCAGTATTTAGTATGGTAACTTCCTGTATAGGTTTGTACTCTAGAAGCAGTAAGCTCATCATATAGCCTAGGTGTGTGGTAGACTAGACCTTCTAGGTTTAGTGTTGTACAAGATAAATACACTCTGTGATATTTGCCCAAAGACAAAATCATCTGTTATATTTCTTAGAATGTATTCTATTAATAAGTTACACATGACTATAGTTAGTACTACTGAATAGAACTACTGTTGCAGATAAAAGAGGGCCTCTTTGACAATGGAACTAGAACAATACATTAAATACACACTCTCATGCGCAATTAAGAGAGCCAGGTTCTTCCAGTCTGAGAAAGGCTAACTTCAGACTTCTACAGGAAATTGACATTCACACTCTCTGATTAGAAAAGCCTACTGGGAAGTAGTTATTAACTGTGGATGCACAATTAGAATAATCTGTGAAACTTCTAAAAATATACTGATTCGCAAGCCACAATCTTGACAAACTATATTAAAAGTTTTGATGGTTCTGATAGTTTGGATTTGATATGTCTCCTAAAAACCAACGTGTTAAAGTCTTGATCTCCAGGTTATTCACTGGAAGCATAACCTTAAAGGTGGGATCTTGGAAAAAGTTAGGTAACTGGAATTGTGTCCTTGAGGGAGATATTAGGACCACAATCCCTTCTCTTCTTTCTTTTTGCTTTCTCCCTGCCATGATGTGAACAGGCTACCTTGCCATGAGCCAGAGCAACAAGGTCAAGCAACCATGAACTAAAACCTTGAAACCTCAAGGTAAAATAAACCTTTTTTTCTCATTTTAATTTCAAGACTTTAGGTATTTTGTCACAGCAATGGAAATCTAATGAACATCATAGTACACCTCGATACATTTATTGTTGAGAAGTTCCATATGGAATTCTAATATATAATAATTCACTAGGCAATAATCTAAAGGAAATGTCCTTGAAAATCCATTGGAACCAAACCCAAGAAACATAAAAAAGAGTGTATCACATTAGAGTCCTACTCACGTGTACACATGGCTTCAAGACTTGCATACTGTACGGAAGGTGCAGGGACAAAGTGTCTCTGTGCTTTGCTCCAATGGTTTACAGTATCAGCACTCTATATTGCAGTTGGCTGATATTTAAAATAAATTGAATAAAGAAAATTTACAGGTTAATCTGTTCTTTGATGAATTCAAATAATTAAAATATTGACAGACTTCTAAATATCAATATTGGATATAGCTACATACAGATCCAGATATTTCTCAAGAGTACTAGAAAGATAAACATTATATTTTTAGCATTATACATGAAAGCTTTGGGCATTTGTGCTGCAAAAATGATTTGGGATTTCACAGCAGATCTGATTTATTCTCCATCTGTTTTTGCCTCATAACTCTATATTTGGAATCAATTCTTACCATAGGAGGACTTAAAATAGTCCAGCAAATATATACAATTTAGAACACTATAAAGTACTTAAAATAAGTCAAAAATGTTGAGACTGGATATGTTGCCTCAAAGTTTTCCAAATGATTCTTGTTCCAAAGATTTATTTGTTGAAGACCAGTCCCAGAATACAGTAAATGAAGACAGCAGGATGTGGTGGAAAGATAAAACTGAAATAAGACTGTAGTCTCAGAAAAAAATTAGCTGTAGTCTTCACCTACAGGATCTCAAATTATAGAGCAAAGATGGCTCCACCTTGAGGCAAGGTGAACCAGTCTTGGAATCCCTGTCAATCAGTCATCAACTAATTGGTGAAGGAGGGAAAAGTCTGAGATTCTGTTTGGCTTAGTATAATTATGGATACAGGTATCTGGTTTGTTATCAGCCAGTATTCCCAGCAGCTGTGAGACCAGTGTGTCCCCTGGTAAAGAGGATCTGGGTCAACCACCAGCACCATGCACTAGACTATAATAACACAATCACTTCATTTGGCATTTTCAGATATTGCAACCTGTTTGAAGCATCACTGTATCAGGGAATGTGAACATGTCATATAATCTTAAGATATCTATATTTTTATACACTTTAGTGTATACAAAATACTCCCTGTCAGTTCTGGGGATGGAATTCAGTCATAATCAATAAGTGCTGGTGGTAAATCTTTAAAATCAGGTCATCTGCTTCCAAAACAAAAGTTATGCGACTAACTCTCCCTTCCTTTTTAAAACAGAAAAATCCCCAAGATGCACAAGTATTTTTTAGAGCTTATGCATTCATTTCTTCAATAAACATTTATTAAATGCCTTTTGTATATTTGACAATGCTAGATAATTTTGAACACAAAATTCAGAAAGCAGATACTTTCTGGAGACCATTTTCATAAAGCTTTTATTCTCATTGAGAGAGGAAATAAAAACAAATCAAAGGATACAAGTTTATGAAGTAATAAGTACTATCAGGAAAAAACACACTAAGCGAAGGGGTCCCGACAGAGATGGAATGAATAGGGATTTTACATCAGGTGGCTATGGGAGGCCTCTCTGATTAGCTGACAACTAAGTAGAGAGCTGAATGAGATGAGAGAGCAAATGCTACATGGACAGAATGTCTTATCTTAAACGTGTTAGAGCTGGGGATTTAGCTCAGTGGTACCACTCCTGCCTTTTGAGCTCAGGGTCCCGAGTTCGATCCCTGGTACTGGAAAAAAAAAGAATCAAAGCAAAAAAGTATTAAAACACATAGCATGAATACTTTAATAAATCTGTTAATGATTTTCCATCAAAGAAGGGTAAAGTCTGGACAACTCTTAGAGCCAACGTGAAGATAGAGCTGAGCACCAATCATTTCCCATCATTATTAAACTAGTAACAAGATGGCCCTGAGCTGTGAAGTATCAACTCAGATGTGATGTTTGGTTTGAAAAAGATACTTTGATGTCTGATTTGATAAACAAAAAGGTCACCAGTTATGTGCAGTAGAGGATAAACTTCCTTAGAATTCAAATGCATGCCTGAAAAAATAAATCCTCATTATTTTCATTATAACTTAAGGTGTTATTTTATTAAAATTTAATGTTTATAAAAATGTAATTATTAAGAAGCTAGGGGAGCATAAAGGGACTATGGATTATAACAATTTTCAGCTAGATCTATAACTGGTTTGTACTTAGCAAATGGAAAACAACATGACCACATTTTATGATTATCAAAGGGATGATGGGTGAAGTCAAGGGAGACTGTACCTTATAAAGTGAATAACTGGACATTTTAAATTAAATTGTGAGCAGAGAACTGAATATCAGTGTAATTTATTAACTATGTGGGAACAAAAATTTAAAAATTTGTGACACTTTTCCATCCATCGACATGTTATAGCTCTTCTAGGATTCCAGCGGAAAAAGAGATTTCTCAGCTTATTTATATTCATTTTCAACATGGATAGTTTGCAGTTACTCAGAGCAGCTTTGAAAAACTCCATCACTTCTTAAGTAATGTTAGCTTTTGATATAAAAATAAGAATGATTTTTGTTTTCTTAATCATGTATTATACCTGTTAAGCTCAGAGCTAAAACTGTTCTACATGCAGTAGAATCAATTGCATATGGCAATATTAAAGGATTATTGGAAATACTGGCTGCTTATCAAAGCACATAGTTTGGTTTTACTTCAAGAACATTAATCAAATTGCCTTATTTACAAGTGGAAACTCAAGACCAGTTCCAACAACAGTTTCATTTGTCAAAATTTGAGACTCTTTAATTCTTACTGTCAGATTTCTGAGTGAAATAATTGTCTGAGAATAAATTGAAATATTTAATTTCTAATAATACCATCTTGGTAAGTCAATTATTTAGAGTATTATGAACAGATGATTTAATCAGGGAATCAAAGCAAAAAGACTGATCCTATTCCTTTATCACTCACAGTACATGGCTTTTCAGGTCTAAGGAGACTCCATGAATTTTGACTTATGAACCAAAAATTGTATGCTGTTGAAATCATTATACTATATTTGGAAGAGCCCAGTTTGTGTGATGGTATGTGTGCTCTTTTTCAGGACATATTTCAATATATGTTAAAATAGGTTAGAGATATCATTACCTGAATTATTTTCAGAATCTAAAATATTCTTTAAGCTTAAGAAAACTTCGCTTAACCAAAAATATAATAAATGAATGATTCCAGAAAAAATATTTCTGTATTCAATGTTAATTATGTCTGCTGTAAAATAACATATATATATATGCATCTTCAAATGAAAATCTACGTGAGAAAGCAGTGACGTTTCTGGTCTCTTCTCTAGAAGCATGAGTTTGATCAATAATAGAAATTTGATAACTCTAGTATCAAGTGTTTGACAGTAGAAGTAAGAAGGAAAAACAAATAGTCACGTAGGAAAAATACTCTTGAACATGGTAACTATTGTTGAAAAGAGTAGCAACTGATTCATTGATCAATAATTTTTTTTGGCAGTACATACTGGGAACTGAACCTAAGGCCTGCACCCAGTGAGCTATATCCTCAGCCCTTTATTATATTTTATTTATAAATTTTTTTAGACAGTATCCTGGTAAGTCACTAAGGCTGGGCTCAAACTTGTTTGCCTTCTGCACCAGTCTCTCAGAGTGCTGGGACTACAGGCATGGACAACCCTGCCCAGGGCATTGATTGTTATTTCTAGATATACATTTTCTATTTTTCCCAACATGCTGACATTCTTAAAATTAAGGCATTGTTTGTATAACATGAATTAGAATCCACGACATCTACTGATTGAAAACATGTTAATGAAACATTTAGGTACTAAACAAAGAGATTTTTTTTTTTCTTGGTACTGGGGATCGAACTTGGGACCTTACACTTGTGAGGCAGGCAGGAGAACCACTGAGCTAAATCCCCGGCCTAACACTGAGATTCTTAAATCTCAGATTAAAGAATGTAATATACATTGTTCAGGCAAGTAAGTACATTTTTGAGTCATTTTTGTCCCAAAGATTGAATGGGCTTTGACTGACTTTAAAATATATAACTTTCTGAAATCTGTGATTTGCATATATATGGAGAGATCTATGTCCATAGGGCCAAAATATACAGACTCTGTCTGAATCTATTCCATATTTGTATATCTAAATACCCAATATAATGTTGAATAATATTATTTATTAATGGAGAAAAATTGCCAAATTTGCTTAAGCAAAGGCATTCTATAAGATTTCCTGTATCCCAACACTCTGGCATATTGAGGCAGGAGGATCACAGATTTGAGTCCAGCCTGGGCATTTTGGTGACTTAGCAAGACCCTGTCTCAAAAAAAATTTTTTTAAAGGTCTGGAGATATAGGTCAGTAAGAAATTACAGGATTCAATCCTCAGCACTGAAAAAAGCTTTCCTTATTAATAATGGAAGCATGATTTCAGATTTAGTTTAACATCTAAGATAAGAGTCAAATATAACTAAGACTTGACCAACAGATAAAAGGTGTGGCTCCAGGGGATGTAGAATCATGTGTAATATTCTGAGGGTTTCTATTTTTGAGTGTCTCTAAAGAAAAAACACAGAATTTGAAAAGTTTAAAAAACTCTAAGAAAACCACATTAAAGTCTAATAAGCTTTTAAATAGGGAAAATATGAAGAAATTAAATCAGAAGCATGGTAACAATGTATTCCAACCATAAGCTGATTATCGTGGTCATACTTTCCAATAGCACTCTTCTAAAAGAAATTCTGTTAACACAAAACTGGAGAAAATAATAGAAACAAAGCAGGAAAGAATAAGATTACAGGTGTAATCTTTCTTATATATGTTTCTTTCACTGGCTTTTAGTTTATTTTTAGTACCTATAATCTCCTCCTACTTCTTTCATCCCAATTTGGTTTTGTTGTAAAAAGTTATCATCCCAGGCTTCAGTTTTGTCAAGGTTTCCCTGTCAATTTTCCATCATGGTGCAATGTTGACATCAGCAATACCAGTTTTTTTACTTTACTATATATGAAACCAATGTTATATCTTTCTGAAATTCAAAGATTGTGCCATATAGTTCTCTGTTTGAAATTACATTTCATCAGGAATTTCTGCTTTGTTCTTGTGTGCCTTTCCTATGCTGGTCAACTTGTGCTGTGTTAGCAAATACAGCAGCAATGGGAAACTGGTAAACCAATTGTCAAATGTCACATTCCAAATAGTTCGGGAGATGGGTGCAACAAGTTGGAGCGCAGTATCATTAGGTTTATTACTATACAAATAAAAACCTGGTAGCTGAGTTCCAGGATAAATTTGCAAATTAAAAGCATAATATGTCTTTGAATCTACCAGGACATATATTTTTATACTGTATTTTGAAGCTTTTTTTTTTTTTTGGCATATACTGCCTAAAGCTACAATGACTGCAAAATGGTGCAAGATATTCATCAATAGTCATATATTTAGATGGTGTGTAAATTCCTTGACAATTAGCCACAAAACTCTCACACAATGAGTGATATCAACAGATTATCAATCTTTTTCTTTCTTGGCTAGTGGTTTTGACATCAAACTTCAGGGAACTATTATTTTTTTAGATAGAGTCTTGCTTTATAATTTAGGCTGGCCTTGAACCCACTATGTAGCCTAGGCTAGCCTCAAACTGGTGGCAATCCTCCTAACTCAGCTCCTGACTTCTGGGATTACAGGTGTGCACCACCATGCCCAGCTAACCTCAGGGAATTTTGAAAGAAATCAAACTTCCTCAATGTCATTATTATTCTAAAAACTCAAGGCCATACCTATGGTTTCTTCATCAGTTTTTTTACATTCCTGGAATTACTATGAGAAAGTCCTGCTAAGTACACTTGACTTCTGAAAGCTTTCAGTTAGACTAATGAGGGGTCATAATAAACACATTTTTGAGTATGGCTATCAGTGCATGCAAAACGTCTTACTTGTGTCTCATCATTTGTGTATTTCACAACATTTTGTAGCATTTTGTCTGTTACAAACAATTTCCAGCATTGAATGACAATGCTAGCATTGCACCCAATAGATTTTACTCCTGCCAATATCCTCATTGTATTTTCAAACCTTGTTCTAACATTGGATCATTCCATTTGGTTGCATGATCATCTTGTGTCATTTTGACTAGTCAAATAAATACTTACATTGCTATTTTCTTTGTCATCTGAATAAAGGAGGTCTTCATTCCGTGTATCTGTATTGATTCTTATTCCATTTCACTGACACAGAAAATTTGGCTCACGTGGCTCTCATCAAAGGCATCATTATCATCATCATCCATGCATGAGTCACTTGATGATTCACTTTTAACCTCCTCCAAAACTTGCAAATATGGTTTTTCATGTGCCATTGTGCTGAATTGTGTTTCTGATTTCTCCAGATGTAGCTACTAAGAGCCATACACATTCCAGTATGGTACATGACATGCTTACACAGCAGAAGAATGGTATGGGTATATTTTACCCCCATGATGCCCAGGAAAATATACACAAAAATGGTAATATGGAGCATTATATGGGTAAATATTCCAGTTTGAAACCTTTGCACACGTGCACAAGCCTTGCCATTCATTGTACCACCTGAGTAAACACAAAAATTCCTTCTTATATCCCCCAGATTCAGTTACTGAGATGCATAGCTGGCTGCTATTATGTTAAAGTACAAATGTACAGTAGAAAATATGGGATGTTTTTGTAACACAAAGTAATGTCAAATTCATTGCAAAATTTACAACAGACATATAAACTTGGATATTCCCCACCTTTTCACCAATCTTCAGTTTCTCCTGGGAACTCAAAATAAAAATAACCCAGCTGCCCTGCACAGCATGAGTTTGGACACCAAGTCATGGAACTTCTCACCTCGTTCCGACAAAGGCTTCATGGTGTTGTGCAGGATGATTTTAGTTTCATCTATCTCATCCTCCGCTTTACTTTTGGGGTCACCTTCTGGGGCAGGGTTTGGTGGGGTCTGGAATCTACTGCAGCGATCCAACAGGGCTGTGTGCTAGATGATAGCAGGGAATCCTACAGGCCAGTCTATCTTGTAAACTTGCCCTGAGAATTTACCTATTAATTTATCCAGCAAGGACAAAGCCACCAGGATAGGTACTCACTGTGGGCCATGACCATACCCCCAAGACTCTCTTTCTGAACCTGGAATGGCACAGGTACTTTTGCTCTTTGACAAAAACTGCTCCTTCACCATGTGCTCCACAATCAGTTGACTTGATGGACCTCTGGAAGAAGCTAAGGAGGACAAGTCATAGGTAGCACTGAGCAGCATGACCTTGGGCTTGCTTTTGTAAGTGTTGATGAACCTATACAGTGGGCCACCTGCTCACTCATCCCTCAGACAGCTTGGAACCTAGATGGCCCCCAATTTTGATGTAGTGTCTCAAACTGGTGAACTGGATTAGGCCATGCATGTTAGGATCAAGAATATTTGTCATCCATCCTCTTGCCTATAACTCAAACTAAAAGCAAGCACGACATTACCATTTATTACTTTCCCTATATTAGTGTTCCTCAAAATGTGATCCTGAGGTCATAAGTATTAGAATCACTGAGAATGTATGCTGAAAACATACACACTCTATCTCCTTCACTCCCACCTCATGCACACGTAATGAACCACAGTCTCTGCAGGTGGTGTCTGGGAATGGTGGTTTCAATGCTCCATCAGCTGACTCACCACATTGAACACTGCTGAGAGCTTTGCATGAAGCCCTGATGAATGGTGCTTAAGATTCTACCCCTCAGGCAGAAGGAAATCCAAAATGAGTCATCAAAGGAAAATAAGAATATTTCTCTAAACTGTTGAGCATTAAACTCATCTTACAGAGAGTTCAATTCATCCAGCTAAAATTTTTCTGTTGTCTCTACCTTCAGACTGAATGGAGGAATTGAGTGTCAAACACAGGTCCTTCCCTGATATTCCAGGAGATCTACATAGTTAAAAGTGATCAAAAGAACATACAAACTGTTAAGTAGAATGTTTCATCCTCTTCCTTTGATAAATATTCCTTTATAGTGTCCTAGGAAGCTAAATCAAATTTAGAATGTTCCTTGTAATTTTGTGTTGGTTCCTGCTGGCAGAGGTGAAGCCACCTCCAAACCTGCAGCCTCCAGCCCGCCCGTAATGCAGACTTCCTTATCCCAGTTGGTCCAGGTTTGTACATGGGGGCCTCACACAACTTGGAGAAAACATCATGTCTTGCAAGGACAAGAGATATTCTTCCTCTTGAGAAAAAGCCCTGCAGCCTCTAGCAGTTACAGGCTCTTTAGGTATGGAATGCTCTGGGGTGCCCTCCTGGGAGTGTCATGGCACTTAAAAGCATATCCCCTTTGCTTGAGGAAAGCCCACTATGTTGAAGGAATGTGGTTGGAAGAAGGCCAGACCAAGGCTTCATAAAGAACAGAATTAAAAGCAGAGAGCAGTGCAGTGATTTCAGGTACATGAATTCTTATATGTCAATATTACCTAGTCTAAGTTGTAGCTGATTTAGTGTGACCAAGTACTTATTGAGCTATATGGCAAGTATTTGTCTAGACATTTGAATATGCTACAGACTGGGCCCTTCCTCTGGGAGAGCTTACATTCTTATGGATTCTTGAATCCCTAGTATAAAATACCTAACACCTTCATCTTCAGGCCTGCTAAATATCTCAGCATATTATGAACTACTTCTTGATCATAATGTACACATTTGGATTAATTTGTATTCCATTTAAAAAATAAATAAAAAGACACCTAGAAATTTAGAAGAAGCTGTAATCATATCTTTTAAAATTTATTTACTTTTTTGGAAGCAAAACATTTATTGGTACATTTCAGATATGCATAATGATAGCATTCATCATAAGGAATTTGTACCTGTACATGATATATCTTGCAGTTTATTATTTTTGTTTTATACTTTTTGAACTGAAAAATACTATAATCACAGCTTAAAATCTACAAAACTTGAGTAATAAATCCAAAGAGCTATCATAAAATGTATATTAATGTGAGAAAATAAAGCTTTAGACATTTTATTATTTGTATTGGTGTATGGTTTTAATACATACTAGTTACAGTTGTTTTGGGGAATGTGTATACTATATATATATATATATATATTTTTTTTTTTTCTTGATCATTGTGGATTCCTTTACATTCTCTCCTTTCCTTCCTCCCTATTCCTGGTCCACAGAAAAGACTGCTTTTTTGTTTCCTACCAAATATATATATATATATGTATATAATTTTTAAAATATGGTAAATAGTACTGGTAGAATTACTGACAATTCTCCAAAAATATCACCAGGGAAAACTGTTAGTTCAACAAAACTTAGTTAATTTGACTTAAAACAGTAGGACAAACACTCCATTGGCAGTATCTTATTTGTGTCTCAGAAGATATTTATAGTTTTGGGGATTTGACTGGATACTTTCGAGGGTTTTAGTATCTGGACTGCCTGGTTTTAGGATTGGTCTCACAAGATGGATACTGATTAGGGTTGACAGAGTTTGTGACATAGCAGCTTTAGATTGGTGGGCACAGAGCAAGAAATAAAAAGATCTATTGGGAAAAAAAGCAAGTTCAAGTGCATACTGACAACTGAAGTTGTCATACTTCATACATACTTCTCGGTAAGTAATTATTACATCTTCTGAAACCAAGAACTTTCTAGAAAGAATAGGTAGGCTATTTTGGCCTAGTACCTCCGTTGCTTAGATTACTTCACAAAAAAGCTGCAGTATATATTTTAATCCAGAATCGATTAGCATGGGGATAGCACAAGTTGGTTCTCATTCTAAATTGCACTCAGTATTTTCTTTTTAATAAGTTGCTGCTGTAGGGAAGTTAGGAGTTTTTTGGACTATTTATTTTAATAAGAGAATAAACTTTGGCCTAATCCTCTTATTTATAGTGAACTAGGATGCCTACATAATCAAATAATCTGGTTAACTTTCCATTTTTACCTATCATACTGATATTTCATGTTTCTATACATTGGGCTTCTAGTAATATTTCTTTCTGTCTTAAATGTCCTGATTTCTAGTATAACTTTCAGCAAAGAAATAATAATATAATCAACAATAAAGAGCAAAATCTAAAGAACTTAGTGATTTGAGATTGATTTTTCTTTTGCACTTTTGCCTAGGTCTGATCGTGCCATAAGAATTGCTTCTTGTATTCAAGGGAAAAATAATGAATTCAAATTTCTTTGCCTGAGAATCTCAGCTTAAGGAATTTACCGAAAGGCTACCCTTGAGCTGAAAATGATATACCAAGAACACCCTTGCTCTTTATTTGACTACAACAAATTAGCATTAGATACGCAAAGCCATTAAAAGCACTGAGTAAACTCTAGATACTTTCCAGTTTTTGCCACAAAACCTGACTTCAGATTCAGTCCTACATATTAATCTAAGTAAATAATGGTCAATATTAGGCTGTATTGTAAAAACCTTAAAAGTAACCATTTAGAAAAATGAATCTATTAATCTGTTAAAAATGCTCTTATCATTGGCTTGATCTTATTTTGTCAACATTCTTAGCCACTACAACATTTAGGTTTTTTTCTTTGTTGTCTATTTCCAGTAGTATTGCTGATATTTTGAAAATATTGCCAATTTTTAGGTTTTACTTTGAGTCTTTTAACCACAAATAGCTTTTTGATATTTTCTGGCATATTTTGTTCTAATGTTAATCTATCATTATGGTCACATTAAGGGAATATTGCTATTTGTTTTCAAAATGTGACCACACATGTTGCCGCATAATGAGAATTATATTAGGAGTCCAGCAATCTGAACTCTAGTCTTGGCTATCAAAGCAACTAATGGTGTAAATTCAGAAAATCTCTTGAGGTTTAAATATGTATTTGAAAAATAAAGATATTGAGCTATTTTGATTGATACAATTTTTCAGTGTCTATGAAGTTTAGTTTATCTTTAATCATAAAATATCCATAGTAAATTCAATTACATGTAGAAGGGGATTTTAATAAAGTAAACATGATGTTTTAAAATCTTAAATGGTTTCAAATATGGAATGGTCTTACTTGTAAAAGATAAAGAGAAAATAAAAGTTAGACTAAAGTAAAATTTAGAAATCAAATTTAAAAATTAACAGTTTGAAATTTAAAAATATGGTTGAGGAAAAAATTTAGTTGGAAAAAATTTTATTTTGAGGTAATTAAACATAAAGAATGTAATGCTTCTAAATACAAACTGGCTTTATTTTTTCTTTCTTATTTCCAGTTTTTTTGCTAATAATGTCAGACTTTACCTCAGACTTATTTTCTGGAAACAAATGATAGTTAAGAACAATCCTCCAAAACTTTCGTAATCCACAACCTTCCTTTGGTGTTACAGGAAATAGCTAATCTCCAGGAGCTATCTTTTCCCACATGATTATCCATTCTTTCTCATTCCTCAATCATGAAGAGTTGTATATATCTCCCTTGTTCATCTGTGACAAGGCCAAGCACAGAACCTCCCTCATTTTGTATGAACTTGCCAATAAACACAGACAGACTTTGTGTATTAGTCAGCTTTTCTGTTGCTAGGCACAATACCCAACACATACATTTTGAAGAAAGAGAGGTTTAATTTAGCTCATGTTTTACGGGGATTCAGTCCATGGTCAGATGGTTCCAAGGCAAGAGCATTGCAGCAGAAGGGGATGCTGTATGTAGTTCATAGCTGTGGGATGCAGAGCCTGGCAACAGCATCAGAAAGGAAGGAGAGGAACTGGAAAGAACTATACCTTCAAGATCACGCCTCCATGGCTCACCCAGACACACCCAGAAAGGTATTCTACCCATCCTCCAGGTGAATCCCAAAGCCAATCAAGCTGATACTTCACTTTAACCATTACACTCTGCCTGTCCTCCTTCCATGTATTGTGAATACTTGGCTAAGATTAACTCTGTACCTGTGAAACTAGCTAGACATAGAATAAATATCTCCATTTCAGTTAGCTGACTCAGACTCCCACAACTGAAAAATAAAAATCTCAGCTCTAATGATCTCACCTTTAACTTGTTGACTTTGCCTTTCTGAGACACTGCTTTTTGCAACTGTCTATAGCAACAGTCTGAATAAAATCAACATCCTCACTTGTTTGGAATTTGTCTTTCACAGCACCTTCCTGCAGAGGACCATAGTATTGGTTATGCCCAAAGCAGGCTGTAAAGAGTTAACCCCACAATTGGCTTGTTTGTAGAAGTGAGTCCAGCTGAAGCCTATGTGCTGATGTCGGAGTAACTCACACCCAGACTCTGTTTCCACAATTAAAGCCTTCTTACTAGAAGGACAATGTTCTAATTACAACCATATATTTTGTCTATTTTGTTCCTAATTTGAGAATGCTTTGTCTTGCCCTTTATGAGCCTTGCTTACATTAATTTCCATAGAAACTGCATGACTGCATGTTTTCTCACATAGTTCTGCTCTTGCACATAGCTCACTTTTACCCCAATTGATTACCAACAAAAATCAGTGGCTTGGACTGGCCAGTGCCTTTGTTGGTTACACCAGCATTGGTCATCCTGGCACCCCACTTTCTGTTTCTTAGTTCTGTTTTTTTTTTTTTTTTCCTTCAGGCCTGCATCATATAGTGGGCAGGAGACTGGAGCCTACTGCAGAGATTTCCAGTAACATTTCAGGAGTTCCCAGTACCTTCCCTTCCTCCTTTTCTTCTTCCATTCTCTTTCTCATTTCTCTTCCTTCTTGTCTTTAATTGTTATTATATATAAAAACCACAGAGTTTCTCAGATTTTATTGAAGGTGTAGGTTGAATCAGATAAGACATTTACCTTTTCTTCCTAAACCAATTAGAATGATGAATAGCAGATGGGCATATGTCTACTAAAATATAAAAGGAAAAGATTAATTGCCTAGTAAAAAATAATGCTTCTGAGTGGAATAGCATTTTGAGAACCACACAGCAGTTTTGACAGAAGGCTTTAAGTTGGCACTCATCACTGATAAATTCCTTCAGAATAAGCAAGTCCAAAGCACTTATCTTAAACAAAACTGTGTATGTGAATAAGTACGGTGCATCTGTAGTTATGTGAATAGATTTTAATTTATTTCCATTGCATGAAGTATATGTCCTTATCTCTTTCTCAGTTTCTGTCTCTCTCTCTCTCTCCACATACACACACACACACACACACACACACACGCACACGTGCGCATGTAATATCATTCATATAAAATCATTTATCAAGATGAGAGGAAATTTGATACGTTAAAATTTTTAGTATGGTTTCAGTTTTAATGGAATTCTATGTCTTGAGGATTATTCTATTTTATACTTCTTTAATGTAGAAAATGAAAGGTTTAAAAGAAATGCTACTTTTAAATAATTCTTGAAATAGTTCCTTCTGTAAATATAGCTCTGCATGTACTATGGTTAAACTACATTTTTACCTCTAGAAGATTTGGAGGTGGGCAAATCTCGAAAGATTTTATTTTGATGAAGAACAGAAAGACATAAACATCTCTATACTTCTCCTGTTATAAAAGAACCCACTCCTTTTGGTGCAGGCACATTACTTTAAGTGATGAGGTTCATGGCACTACACAGCATGGTCTCTTGGATCAACACCAGGTCTTCAATCCCAACGCATTTCAGAGTGTATTTTTGATGAATAAATTACCAAACTAATGAGACACACTAAGAGGTTAAGGATTGATCAAGTACTTAATCTTTTTAATGAAGGGCACAGCATGAAGCACATTCTTCCAAATAGATACAATAAACAATCTTCTAAAACCCAATTACAATAAAAATACAAAGAAAGGTGTAAAGTCTTAGAATTTGTGCAGGAGATAATAACTTTGTATTTTCTGCAACAATGAAAAAGCTTTTACATCTATCATCTTTTTTATATTTGAATCAGGTGAGTCCCAGAAGTTCACCAGGGGAAAATAATGGTATTTTAATATGGAATTTTAATATGTCTGTATGCCTTTTGGGTCCATAAAAATTGCTTCAAAATATGACTTTGGAGCTTTCACAAAACTTGCTGAGCCTTGAAAATATTTAGCAAATATTTTGGAAGTTTTCTCAGTATACACAGTTTTTGAGACATTATGGAGCACATTTAGCCTTTCTGGTGGCAATTTCTTTGGTATAATTTATTGTTTTTATCAAGTATTTGAGTTCTTATAGCTTAAATATTAAAAAAAGCTAGTACATCTTTAGTGAGATGTTTAGTAAAAAGTTGCCAGTGACATCAATTTTATGACAAATTTAAATTTAAAATTATGATAATAACATCAGGGAACAGGTGACACACTGAACCAGATAATGCATCTGAATTAAACAAATATAGCAAAAAGAAGTGATACTTAGCAAGGTTGAATCTATAAAAGACTAACATCTGGCTTGGTGATGTAAATGGTAACTAACATAACATTTCAGTTTTGAAGTAAAGTGTAACACATTAATTAGTAAGTATCATCATTGATTATTAATTATAAATAATATATAGAATGCACTGGAGTAATATCCTCATTTGTTCTCTAATTTTTCATATCTTCTGGTTGAGTTCAGTACTTAGAGTGTATTGCTAACTACATCTACTTCTGATGTCACTATGGTACTTAACAAATCACAATCAGAATTGAATTTCCCTTCTGGAAATCTGGGATCTGTTGGAAATCTGTTTAACAAAAAGCTAAGTCCTACCAAGAAAAGTTTTACTGTTTATTGACAAAGAACACATGAGATATTCCATTTAAGGGTATAACAAAAAAATAGGATAACTATCCTTAATTTCTCCTCATTTCCTAATTTAACTGTATATCCTTTTCATTTCTATTGTTTGGTTGCATGTTGGTTCTTTGGGTGGGAAAGGAGTTGTGTTTAATTTATTCCTGTATCTCTCATCCTTAGAAAAGTGTTTTAAACAAATAGGTGCTCATTAAGTGTTTGCTATCTAAATGAATAAAATGCTAATGTTTCCATTTTTCTAAATCAGAAGAAAAATATAATTTTTGCATTTTGTATTAATTTATAAAATCATACCTTTAACATTGAGTTTTTACTTGATGACATTAACATCTATCATTTTCTGAGATTCAAAAATGCACTTAAAAAGAAAACATTTTATTACTTTTCTCTTCTGCATATTTTAAATACCTGTGTTCTTTACATTAGAATAAACCTTTTAGAAAAAACATTTCTAAATTTCTAAAATTTTGAATTTTTGAGCAATAACTAAAACTATAGTACTTTTCAAAAGCACAGGAACTTTTCCTTTGTTAATAGGAAAAATATCTAGCAAAAAAGGGACAATTTTGCTTTTATCTCTAAATCAATATATAATCATAGTGTAAAATTCCTGAATTCCAGTGGATTGATAGCTACTACTCTGGAGTGTACCAGTGGCTTCTACACTTTTGCATAGAAATGATCAGAAAATAGGCCAATGGGCTGGAAATATCTAAAAACAAAACCAAAAAGATAATCAACCAGCTGAGTGATTGTACCTCATGAGAGAAAATAAATTCAATCTTCAGGCATCATGTTGCCAACTCTCATAAAGCCAATGCAACAAAGTAACCATGTCTCTGTGTGTGTGTGTGTGTGTGTTTGTGTGTGTGTGTGTGTGTGTGTGTTTCATTCTATAAAATAAACTGAAGCAGAAAAGGAGAAGTTTTTTTTTGTTCATTTATTTGAATCATATGTGGTTGAAAATTGGGCCTTGAGGCAGAAGGACATTTCTAATCGGTAGAATTGGATATAAATGACTCAGTGATTTTTGGCCTCCAAGAAGATTCAATATTTCATTTCTCATCCCAGGTTTTTTTTCTTTCAATCGGTCTTTCAGCCTGTTTAAACATACTTAATAGGTCCTTCCCTTTCAGCCTTATAAGTTACTGGTTTAAATTATCCAAGAAATACGGTAGAGATTTGTTTCCTAGTCTGGTCCTTCTCCTATATTGCCAGCCCAGCCATGCTTGAGCTGCACTGCAATACAGAGGCAAAAGCAGAGAAATCAGAGAAGCAAGGAACCAGATGGCTTCACTGTCAACCCCACTCTATCCATCACTGGGCCATGTGCTACTTTGGCAGTCCAAGGAATCTTATTTCCAGGAACAGCAGGAGTGATTGCTACAGCCAACAAGTATACCACCATAGTAAAACCATTTGGCCAATAAGGTCAGAGATAGCATGGGTATAGGTAAACCAGTAGATAATGTCACAGGTAGTGGTACTGAATGTTTAACATCACATGTGTAATGGTGTAAATTTTTACTACTACATGCAATGATACAGATACTTTTCTTTTTATTCCATCCTAAAGAAATAGGGGAACACCAAGATAATCCTTAAGAGCCTTATAATCGCTTTTGAAATATAAAAACAGCTTTTTTTTCTTTCGTAGTTTAGATTTTTTTCTTTTGCAATGCCTATTTTTTTCCCTCAGATTGATAAAAACATACAGTATCCTGCTTGGTCATAATACAATGATATTAAAAATATTTGTGGTATAGAATAGCTCACATAAAATACTGGATGATAATCAGGTTAAAATTAAACTATATTTTTTGGCAAGAATTGATAAATAAGAAATAGTAGACCAGTGTGTTGAAAAGTGAAATATTATTTCACTCAATAAATTTGCATTTAATAGGTCTCTTGTGGTATAGATGAAGAAAAGAAGATAGAAACAAAGAGAGGGAAGGAAGGAATCAATATATTGAGGATACTATTTTAAAAGTTTAGCTTTGCAAAATACTTAATTTACAGCTTCACAAAGTGCTTAATTTTACATTTTTCTAAAAAATAGGTTTTACCCATGTACAATTACTTCCCATAGTTATTCAAACTTGATTAATACAAGAACTAGTCAATTTTCTTTAGGAAGTAGAAAATAAAATGTCTATTTAATATAAAGTGATACATAAACCATTGTGTCTATTTATTTGTTAAATATTCATATTTTTTAAAAAAATATCCAAAATCTCATTTCTAGATGTGCATATAATTCCTAAGGTGGAAAAGGGCATTATAAATAAAGGCACAACTAATGTATAGTGAATACTCCAAAAATATTAGAAGCCTTTGGAATTTTAAAATTTTTTCTAATTTTCGAGAATCATTCTCCAAATTCCCATTGCTAAAACATTGTATTAATAATGCATTTAAGTATTGACTTCACTATAGTGTTTGTAAAAAAAAAACACTTAAAATCGCTTTTGCAAATATAATCTCCTTTTGTTCCCATGTGCCAGCAAATCAATCCAAAAACCATCTCCTTTTTACTGAGAGATAATAAGGGATTGATTAATGTCTTCTTGCACAAAGGGACAGTGGTGGAGTTCTGGTTGCCTTGAAAGGAGATACAGAGCTAGTGGCCACTGTATGTTGTGCACCTTTACATAATAACCACCACGGGCTCTAAATTTGCCAGGTAATAGTTCTAACCTTTCAGTCTCTGGATCAAATTGAGTGGGATTCTGCCTTAGATTAGCTCCTAGCAGCAGGCCCCGAGGCAAGGATTTAGGTACAAGTGATTTGTTCAATAAATTCACCAGGAGAAGGGAGGAGAAGCCAGATGGGGATGAGGCAGCCAAACAATTGTTTAATTTTGCTTGAAACCCATACTCAGCAGTAACCATCAGGGAGCCCAAGGAAACTGAGCTCTCCTCTCCTCATTCACTGCAGAGGATCATGGCTGGAGGCCAATGTCAATTTCCGTGGCACTTCTGGCTCTCCATCAGGGTGAAGTGCCAGTTCTCTCAGAGGCAGGAACCAGAAGTTTGGGGAGAGTGCACAGAAAAAGGAAGACATTGCTTAAGGAGCTCAAGGGCACTACAGAGAGGGTACTTCCGGTGTCTGCTGGAGCACAGCTGTGTAGGAGCACAGAATGTCCGGGTCCCTCGAGTTATTTCTGTGAAATCTCAGCAAGGGTCGATCTTTTCTTGGTAACTGCTGATTACCTGTCCCTTCCCTGGGACTCCTCTATGTCTCAGTCAGTGGACTCTTTGACCATCTGGTGACTGCTGCACAAAGCTGTAACCCTCCTTACCAGTCAGCTTTGCCCTAAGAGGAAGCTGGGCGTTTCTCTTTATTCACAATAACACACTTATATGAGGTTGTGCACTGGAGACATTAATTAACGATGCGCAGGCAGAAAAAGAAAACTAATGTGGTTTCTAAGTGCTCCTGTTTCTGCTGTTCCTTGGCTTTCTTCCTGTTCTGCCTGCACATTCTGGGGCTCTAACCTGCCCCATGCCCCAAATAAGATAAGAATTGTACTCTTTTAAGGTACTTTAAGAATATATTAAAATGTTATTATGACTCTCTTTTCAGAAGGAAAGAGCATCATAATATCTTATTTATGTAACAGAATTCTTAGACATCCACCTCAATTATGTCCATGGAATTAGTCTCTGTCTTATACTTTTTAAAAGGACAGTGAATAGGTCTTTGTTTACCTCTGCACAAAGTAAATAGTCACATGAAAACCAGATTTCAGCTTTGTCCCTAGAGTACAGAAACTCTTGCTTAAAAAAAAATAATATAGCATTATTTTCCCCCTGATCTATCATATCTAATACATGTATCATTGTAAATTATATTATAAAAGAATTTATTCTTATAAAGTTTAGTTTTTCTTTCCTTTTTTTTTTTTTTTTGGTACTGGGATCAAACTCTGGACCTTGTGCTTGTGAGGCACGCGACAGAATCACTGAGCTAAATCTCCTGCCTTGGTTTAAATACTTTTTGACCTAATAGATATACTATGTGGCAGACCTAGGCTCTCATTATGGATCATTTGACTCCTAATAGATTTTTTTTTCACAATATCCCACTCTGATAAAAACATCATGTTATAATGTCACATTTCTTTATTTTTGTGGAACAATTCGGGGGGGGGTGCTTTAGAGAACATTTGGCATGTTGTGTGGCCTCTCAGTATATTCTGAAAAAGTCTCCTCTGGGAAGCATTTCTTGTTATGAACTCTGTCTTATTAAAACAGTAGGTCAACTTGGCCTTTACAGGCTTCCTAATACCTTGGACATAAGAGTATAACCCAGGCACTGAAGCTCACCTGTGGGACTTCCCTGAGAAGAAGCAATATGATGAACTAGGCATAGAATTTGTCTCTGAGAGAGTATAGCAATGAAGCTGGATGGTATTCATGGGCAACATTAGTGTAAATTCTAGGATGCAGTCTTCAGCATCAATCCTGTAAGCAGTCAACTCACTTTCAAGTTACTAATGTGAGTTTGTATTAGCCTTTTTATCATGGAGATACAATACCCCAAATTCACAACTCAAAGGAGAGGTTTTTATTTGCTCATGGTTTCTTCCATGATCAGCTGGCCTCAAGGTAAAGAGATCAGAGAGGAATCTGCCTAGTTTGAAGGGGAAGGAGACCATATGTAGATCCCAGTTTACACCTCCATGACCAACCCAGATACACCTAGAAGTATGCCACAGCAATCCCGGGTCCAGAGCTTAAGGCCAGTCAAGATAAAACTCCACTCTAATGGTCACAGGGATGAAATTTACAGGTAATCCTTTGGATATCTAAGAGATTAAATGAGACAGTTCATGTATTGTTCTTTGGTGTTCATGGAACAGAATAAATTCTCCATACCAGTTAGATTTTATGAAGAAGGAAAAGATGGTGGAGAAGGAGAAGGAAGAGAGGGCAATAGAAAGGAAGGAGGAGGACGGGAAGGAAGAAATGAGAAGGAAGAGGGGAGAAGGGAAGATCAGATAATGATAATGATGGTACCATTTTCCTTCTGAAATATTTTAATGATTGCCCAGATTTTTCAAGATGGAGATCACAGTCCATAGCCATGCTACAATATCTTGCATAAATAGAATTTTTCATCTTCTCATGCCAAACTCTTCCTTTCTCCACATCAGAAATAGAGATGTATATATATTTCATCCACCTGCTTCCAGTGTTTGAATATATACTGTTTTCGAAAGTCTCGGTGTCTTCATATGTGATATTCTTCTCTTAGAATTGCCCTCATTTTGGCAGTAAAAGTTGCTTGCTCTTAAAACAGAAATATCTCTGAGGAGATTTTGATGATAGAACTTGGTGTTCTGTCTTCTTTCCTTTGTTAGTATGGTATGGATTTTTCAGTTTTGATATTTAATACAGAATCAATTTATTTGGACTTAAGGATGTGCCTTTCCACTAACATTTTTGAGAGTATAGAATATGTCTTATTTGAACAGTACCTCCTCCCTTAAATCTCAGAAGTCCTCAGTGAGTCAACATAATTTAGACTGATACATTTGGTAGAACAAATAGAAAGACCATGAACCAAAATAGTCTGATTAGTGAAGCCAGCATCTACTGCTCCCAAAGTTTTAAGAGGAAATCCATTATTTATTTTGAAGTATGCACAAACTTTTCCATATTAAACACCTGAGCAAAACTCTTTTATGAACCTATTCCCACAGGGCCATTGTGTTTTCCTCCTCTTACTCGAGTTTTCTACATTCACTATGTCTACTTCATCCCGCATTATTCATCAGTCCATTCTACACAGGTGTTACCAGCATACCATCACACTATCAGACACCAAGGTCATCTCACCAAGGTCACCAGTAACCTCCAGGTTAGTAAATGCAGTGAACCTTTCCATTGCTTTACTTGGTAGGCATTCTGTGCATCTCCAAAAAGTTGAAACACATCCTCCCCTTTGCTTCTACACCCCACACTCTCCTTCTATTCCTCTCACTTATTTGTACCCTCCATCTTAGACTTCCATCCAATCTCAGACTCTTCCATTGCCTGAAAATCTTAAAATTCATCATGGTATAATTTAATGGCTCTATCTTTTCTTGGATGATATCCAAAGTGATGTTTTCCTTGACTATGACTTTAATTATGCTTTAGATGTTGCTGATCATCAGAGCCTAGCACAGTGCTTGTCATACAGTACATAATTTCTTCTTAATCAGTGGATAACTAAGTGGGCAAAGCATCAGGTAGTGAGATAAACTCTGTGTGTGTGTGTGTGTGTGTGTGTGAGTGTGTATGAATGTGTTTCATTCCCTTAGCATTATGATGAGTAGGAAAGAGTGTGATGATGGGTTTTACAATAGTGGAAAGCCACTAAACCTATATTATATTATAAGAATCTTGATATGATTAGAATTCGTTCTCTGAAAAAAAAATATATATAGAAGAGTTGTGTTATTTAGTAACTCATCCCTTTGAAAAGCTTTGTTCAGAGTTTGCCCAGAGTTGAAGGAATTAAGTATAACCTGGGAAGAGTCAACTATTCATGTCCATCCAACTGAAGTCATGAGTTCAACCTCTGGCCAACAATGGTGTAAGAAAAACATCACAGAAAAAGATTCATATTGTTAGGAGGAAGTTGAATTTTTATCTTGGAAAGCAGTAGGATTTTGTGGAATACAGATTTGTGGTCACTTTAGAAAGGATGAAAAGTGGGCAAAGTTGAGAAGGATCAGGAGTGAAAGGAATAGTCATAGGGTATCTTCTTAGGATGACTGTAATTCACTTTAAAACATAGCCAGTTTGTGCTGTGTGGTTCACACTTCTTCTTTAAAGGCACTGGTTTTCCCTAAATGAGACTGCATACTACAGGAGCTGTCACTGGCAAACTATCAGGGAAGCTACACTCCAAAAGTATACCACGTGTGAGTGTAATATAAATATTTTATATACTACATACAAAACTACGCAATGCAAGAGACCAGAGAGATGCAAGAGCACAAATCTGATTTTCTTAGAGATGATCAGAATCTACAATGTGCTGAGAAAATAGTGGTGAGTACAGAAATACTTAAATATGTGATCTTAATACCTAGAACATGTCTGAGACAGAGCATAGCCTGATGACTGGTAACTATGCAGCAAAGGCTTTTGGGTGAACACGTTAATTTACTCAGTGTTTAGTTTTTTCTTCTCTTTTTAGTATAAAAATGTATATTTAGAAATAGCTGGACTCTGTGCAGTTGGGAACACCCCAGAGTTTGATTTCTACTTTGTTGGTGACATCCAAAGCATCATTATCAGAAGCCAGTTGAATATATGCATTCTTATCTTTTTCACCTCTGGTCCACTATTGAGTTTGGCCACATCAGCGTCACCAAGCATTTGGACAGCCTATTTGACTGGGTGCTTGCTAGGTCACAACATCTGCTAGGAACACAAGTGTGCCTTCTATTTTCTTCAGGGTAGACTCTGAAGATGGCATGATGGCACAGGGGTCAAGCATGTTTCCTCTGAGGGTGCTCTTCTGAGGATATTTAGGCTGCCTCTAGCTGAAGTGTCTTGCACCACTGAAAGCTGGTGACATGCAGATCTGTGTGTGTGTGCGTGTGTGTGCATGCGCACACGTGCGTGTGCATGACTATGGATACCTTTCAGCACTGCACTTTGGATTCAACTTTTGGAGAGCTGAAGCTTCCTTAATTGCTTTTAGCACCATCTTGGTGAAAACCCAGCCTTAGTTTTTTAAAGGTCAGTATTATTTCTTTTATTATTTCTAACAGAAGAGATTCTTTACCAATAGTTTGACTCAGTTTTCAGGGTCTGGCATTCTGGTAATTGCTTAGATATGTTTATTGGATGAATGAATGTTTACTGGAAAAAATCAATGAATGAATAAATAAAAAGGATGGCTCCTAGATTTTAAATATTATAGAGCATCATGGTGGGATGAGAACCTTACTCTATGCTGTACTGAAAAAACATATCGGTATATTCATGCATTGCTTAAAAAGCACATGCAATTCTTTTATCTATTGATAGATAAGCAGGATAGTTGTAGAATAAATTCATGCATCTCAAAAACCCCATATATATTTTAATAAGGTTACACAAATCGAGATTGGGAGAATTTTTAAAATGTTGAAAAACAAGTAATATATAAAGTAAAATTAAGAAAGAAAGGTATGGTTTCCTCTTGAAAAGGATCATTATATTGTTACTGGTTCTTACCCCGAGGACTCATATGACTTTTTAAAAGTTGATGATTTGGATCCTTTTCTGCTAAAAACTTTCCCTACTGAAACCTCTTCTAATTTCTTGAACAATGGATGAAATAATGCACTTAGAAAGTGGTGAGTTAATGATGTTGTCTAGAGATACTGAGGGGTCAGTATAAGTCATACCTAGAAGAGTATTCTTTGGGTCATCAAATGAACTTCATATTCTGGATAAGAAATCTAGAAATATGACTGCTGAGCAGGTATTAAAGTCTGATTATCTAATAAACTAAAAAAATACCCAGGCTCACATACAAAAAATACCAATTAATTGTTTTACATTGGAAGTTAATCATTTTACACCTATAAGTGATTTCTTCACTACATAGGTATGCCCAGTGTCAGAGCATTGGAAACATGAATTTGCAACTATGGAATTATTGATGTTTATGAAATCATGACAAAAAGAGGTAAAAATTTTAGAGATCTTCTTTTGCTGTCTAGTATGATTAACCCAATGGCATAACAGGAAAAACATTTCTAGGAGCTAGAAATACTTTGTCCACTAAATGTGGTAGAACAAAAGGAAAGTATTTCTAATATGGGAATATATATATATATATATATATCTCAAACTATATATATATATCATTCTATATATATATACTATATGCATATATATATATATATCAAACTATATATTGAGGATTGAAAAGAGAATTAGCTTAAGTTAAGTTTAAGGGAAAGATTCATTCTTAGATTTAGTAATCCTTGTCCTTGTTGAAATTGGATGGTTATATCAGCTTCACATAAATAATACCAATTGCTCTTCTCTACAGAAACAACTTAACTGAAAGTTTGCTACTAAATATATCTATTAAGTTGATACATTCGTAAAATACACTAGGTCTCTAGCTTTTGCAAACATCAAACTCATCCAGTAGTAAAATTTCAGATTCCCCAAGGAAGCCCAATAGTGTCTCATTCTAAATGTCTGGCTGAGACTCAGGAAACTGCACTTTTAGCAAAGACCTCAAATGATTTACATGAGTAAACCAGCTTTGGGGAAAGCTTCCATGCAGTGATTTTATTGTATCAGCCAAAATCCATTGATCTCTCACCAGGATGGTATCTGCTCTTACACAGATAATGAACTGGTTTTTCCTAGAACCAGTGATCTGGCATGGATGTCAAACTGGGACCCACTGGTACAATCAGTGGTATGTTTAGCCAGGGCAAGTTCAGTTGCAGGAAGCCTTTATTCTGATCAATGCTTACGCTAATGTACTAACTACCATTTAAATACTTTGCCTGCTACAGCAGTTCTTGATGCCTCTGTTCCCTTAAGGAGTATTTTTTCTGACTTACATTGAAATAACTTCATTTTTTTCTTTCTCTGTGGAAATATTTCTACTTAGATTTCACAAGAGCAATAACTAAGCAATAACTAAGACTCAGTCTTTTGTGTTTATATCTAAGGTTGACCTAGTCATACATCCATCTGTGGTCAAAGCTTGACCATTCAAATGAGCCAGTTCCTTCTAAAAATGTCATAGCTTTTCCTAGGCACATCATGTAAGCCTTGAAATGAACATTTCTATACAATTAGTATAGGAAAGAAGGGAAAAAGAAAAAAATATGAGAAAAGGAAAAAATGGAAACAAAGTCTTTGTAAATAGGGAAGGGTGGAGGGGGTAAAGGGAGAGGAGAGAATGGGGAAAAAATAAGAACCAAGATACATCATGTAAAGGTACAAGTACCCAATGATGAATGTAACTGTGTAATATACCTAAAATGTACCAATAAGCTTAATGAAGAAACAAAATAAAACCAAATAAAAAACACCAGGATGTGAGATTGGGAGAGGCAGTAGATTGTTGTATTCCTCTATGCATCACAGAATTTAAATAAGTTTAATCTTTAACATGGTAAGAATGGAGCTAGTTTCAGGTGTTGTAACTAAATGGACCATCCAGAGCTTATCTAGCTTGGTGAGTATATTTATTGGATTTTTTCCTCTGCTTGCAGGTGGCAGTGATGAATGCTATTTCCACAACATGTTTTTGATGAATAAGACACAGCCCTTTACTTCTCACATACTAACTACTGGTCTCTTTAATAGAGGCTTTGAAAGAAGTACAATTAGTTAATAAGTGTTAAATCATTTTCATAAGCATGATTTTCAAAGATATGCTTGGAAAACTCTGACTTGGACCATAGATTATATATATATATTTAACCTGATTTCAACAATCCACAATGTTTTATTTGATAATATCTGTTTCTTAGCACATACTTCTTCCCTCTTCTTAGTCCTTTAAACTTTAGCCTGGGACTTACATTGTTACCGTAACTTGTTCCATCTGTTAATTTGGAGTAATTAATTTTGTGCTATAGTTGAAAATAGTTGGATATCTAAATACTAATGAAATTTATATTTTCCTCTGTATTCTGTTGTTAAAAATTCGTCTAATTAGCAAGGGGGCAAAATGTTACAGTATACCAAGCATATTTGTGTATTTGTTTTCCTGGGGCATAGAATATTCTGAAAAGAAGGAACTTTTGAAAAGGTTGGAGGTGGAGGGAGGAACCTATGTTTTTGTGCATTTTAAATATCAAATAATTAATAGCATGAAAAACACACAAACACAACAAAACGTCTTTTCTTAGAAAAATTGTTTGCAGTTCCTTCGAGGAACTGCCACTTGTCTCTTGTTCCCTGGTTTGAGGCTGACAGCATTATTTTGAATTCTTCCATCAATGTGCTATATTCTGTTTCCGTATATTCATTATCATCGTTTTGAAGCCTGTGTATGAAAACTGTCTTAGGGCATGACTAGATGGGCCTTAGAATTTCCCCACAGGCAGTGCTATTCTGATGTGGCCCAGAGTGAACCTGGGCTCACTGACATCGTTGAATCTGCCAGGCAGTTAAAAAAATGATTTTAATCAATATTCTAAATGTTCTTCTGATTACATTGCTTTCCAAATTTCTCTGACTGTATAAAGTGGATGCTTCTGTATCTCTTTTGTTGATTGATCCCTCTGGACTCTAATTTCTCTTAAATTTCAAAGCTATAACTAAGAAAGTAAAACAAAAATACTCTATTGCTGTTTATGTAGTAATATTTTTTTAGCCTGCAGGTATTAGTTATAGTAGAAATAAAGAAAAAAGTGAGCCCAGTTTTTCTTTCTCTTAACATTTCTTTTGAACACATAGGAGAGTATTGTATGAAAGTCATGTGATAAATTATCTAAATAAATGGGATATTGTCATCTTAAAAGACTGTGCTCCCATTTCACTAATGCTGTATTTGCCTCGTACATCCTTGATACAAAATTTTAGAATTGTTTTCGGAACCAGAGCTCAATTATGTTTTTTTTTTGTTTGTTTTACAAATATTACTTTCCTTCCTTTCTTTTCCTTCTTTCCATCTCTTTTCTCACCTTGCCTCTTTGCCCTACTTTCCTGTTTACTTCCTGGAAGGGCTTCTGGAAGTATAACTCACACATGTATAGGTTTTCCCCTTATTCTGGGTTTCCGTGAGATTTTTAATTCTCACACTTTTACCCATTGACCTCCAATAATCCATCAATTACAGTTCAAATTTTCTTACCACAATACTGAGTCCAACAGAGAAGATTTTTGCTCCTTTGTTTTTGCTTCAATTAGTTGATGTTGTTGTTGTTTTAATTTGTTGCTTGTTAGAAAGTTATGTTGTCCTGTGACCTCATTTATCATGTGGATATATGTAGAGTTGTTGATTTTTAGTTTGTTCAGCATTTCTCTTTCAGTGAAGGCAAAAGTAAAGATTCTTGAGCTCTTTACATGTCATACCAAATAATAGAGGCCTCTGAAGTATCCTTTTCATACAAAGAAAGGTTAGAGCTTTGCAGAGAGTCTTGCACATAGTGTTCCCTTATTTTTAGCTCTCAATATTGCCATAATTAATACATCATCTTATGTTGTCAGATTTCACCAACTCTGAGACTGTGCTATGATGTATGATAATTGCTTTGCATTTAATTTCTGGTGCTCTTGACCCTAACCCCACCAAAGGAGAAGCCCAATAGCTGTTAGGGTAAGAGCTGCTCATTTGTTTCCTCTCTCTGGTGAAGCTTCCAGGCTCAATCCATTCAGCCCCTTTCTACCAATACTTCTATTTAAAGACCTTTAACAATGCTGGATCAGATTATAAACAAGGCAAACTCACTGCAAGTCAATAAGATTTCTTTGAGCCATGTATTTATCAATTTTTCATAACTGTACCAAATACCTGAGATAATAAACTTCAAATGAGAAAAGAATTTTGTATGCTCACATATAGAGAGTTTTAAATCCAGCATTGGTTGTTTCCATTGCTTTTTGGCCTGTGGTGATGCAGCACATGATGGTGGAAGTACTTGTAGAATAAATGTGCTCATCTCATAATGGGGAAGTGATGAGAGAGAAGAGGAAGAGAACTAGATCTCTCAATCCCCTTCAAGTGCATGCCACAAATAACCTGTGATCTCCTACTGGGCTTCAATTCATAAGTTTACCATCACCCAATTGCACCAAGCCAGGAACTAAGTGCTTTAACACAATGGCCCTTTGGGAACATGTAAGACCCAAGCAACAGTATATCATAACTTAATTCTGTTACCTATAAAATGAAATAGCACAACTTTTTTAGTTACTTCTCCTGTTGTTGAGACAAAGTAACTGATATCCAAAGTTAAAGAAGAGAAGGTTAATTTCAGCTCATATTTTGTAGAGGTTTCAGTCCATAATTGGCTAGCTCCAAGGTAGCATAGCAAGGTAAAAGGGCATCTCATAGTAGAATCTGCTCATGGCATGGTGAGCAGAAGGCAGGGAGCAGCAAGCAGTGTAGGAGCCTACTTTTTCATTTTATCCCAAATAGGCTAAAAACATTTCCAGAGGTGCTACCCACACCCAGGATGGGCCATGTCTTCAGTAAATCCATTTAGCCACACCCAGAACTACATTAATTCCAGTCAGTGGACTAATTTACTACCACACACCCTTAATTTCAATATCACACAATCAACATTCACATGCTGTAGATCCAACCCTTTCTGAAAAGCCCCTCCTATACCCACATGAGGCTTTTGGGGGACATGTAGATACAAGCTATAACCACAGCCATCAAGAACTTTCTCTCATTTCTGTTACTCTATGTGTCTCTGCCTCTCTGTCTTTCTCTGAAATTTAATAGAGGATAGAGAAATCCTTTGTGGACTGCTGATTTTTTAAAAGAAGTTTTTCCAAGAAGTGAAAAATGTGAAACAAATTTTTCATTGTTAGATTGATATCAGTATTTTTTCTTAGTGATACTTAAAATGATGTTAGAAAGGACAGCCATTTATATTTGATTAAATAATCCACTGTCGTACAGGAGCCAGAGTATGCTGACTTGCAAAGTAGATCATATGTATTTCTTCCCTACTGCATGTCCATTGATGTCAGTTAGAGGCTTGAAGTTAGTTATAGTAGGAGTATAAGCTCTACATAAATAATACTAGAAAATAGTGTATCTGCTTTGAGAGCTGGTTTTTAAACATTCACTAGAATATAATTGATCTTATCTTTGAGTTAGCAAATTTCACTCTAGAAAAGCATTGTCTTAATAATCATGGTCATGTGACATACAGGTAAATTTAAAGCATATTTTAGAAATTAACGCCATCATTTATTCATATGAATCACTCATGTTCTGAGAATCTGTTAATTTTTAGAAAGTATTAGCAATTTTTTAAACTATAATATTTTGGTTTATAATAATGACACAGATAAAACTAATATCATAATTCTCTTCACTTGAGGAACATTAAGTTAAAAGTTTTTAAAAGTGTTTTTCAATAACAGAGGAGAGTTGGATTTTTTTGACAGGGTAAAGAAGACCTACAAATGATTTTTCTAGACTTTCCAAATTTATAGTGACTGAAGATTCTTAGCCTTTTTAAAAGGGTTCCAGATTTAGCTGGTAGTTAAAAGATTTTTTTTTAAAAAAGAAACTTTGTAAAGTTGAAAATCCTTTTACAAAGAGCAGCAATTCCTTTAGCTAATATTTTTCTCTTTAGCTATTATTAAACCATGACCTTGGAAAGACCATTTTCTTTTGACGTCTACCAATGAAGAAGCAATCTTTTGTTTATGGAATAAAGGAAACGTTGTTCTTTAGAGAATATGTGAGGGGCCACAATTTTCTGTAGAATCTTAGTACAAATGAGTTATTAATATGGAAGCTTTTATTACAGTCTTTAGGGCTTTAAACTGAAAAAAGCAAGAAGGGATTAAATGATAAAAAGTTAGATACCTAAATTACTCCTTAACTCTACATACTACTTTAAGATTTTGTCTAGGTCAAGTGAGTATCCTTGGAAAAGTTATCACCTTTTTCACTTGTATGTCTTTACAGTTTTATCATTGATCTACTTTATTTATTCATGTTTTTACTCTAATATATTCCTCATGATTTGGACAATTTCTCATTCATAGTAGTAGTTTAAAAGTTGTTAATTTTATAAATACACTGACATATCTATGAATATGTGGGTGTGTATAAACATACGAATATATTCTTAACAATTGATAGTCTTATTCAGATTTAGTCTCTAATAAGAAATGAATTTCTATAAATTATTAAGGTCTTCTAATCTGAACTAAATAAACTTCTAATCTTACTCAAGTTCAAAATGTCTTTTCCAATCTTATTTATTGGATATTTTTCCTCTTTCTTTGGTATATTATTCACTATTTAAATTATATTTTTATCCATGCTACTTCTTTTCTTAAGAATTGGTAAATCATACAGGGATATGAAATATCAACCCTGATTCCTTGCTCTCCTTCATTTTAGATGTACTACCCCAGTACGAATCACAAAACTTTTGGCGACCAGAAGCTGTTATATGGCTCCACTTCTTTGTATCAAATGATAAACAAAAGCACAAAGCACCTGAATGCAAGAAAATATTATCAAGAATTTCATTCACTGGTCTTGCCATTCAAATGGAAAACAATTTCTGAAATGTTATTCTAGCTCTATCATTGATAAATAAATAATAAGTTAACCTTTACTTTCTCCAAATGATTGACAAATCAACATTTTATAAAGGACATATAGAATTTCCATAAAGTATACCTTGATATTTATTGAATATCTGACCAACATTCTCTTATTTTAAAGGGGAATTTCATGCACTGCATTGATTTAAATGTCTTATAGTAGGGTTTTATCCAGTTTTACTTAATCTGTTAATATAAAGCTATTGTTTTATACATTATTTATTAATTAATTAATTTTTTGATGCTGGAGATTGAATCCAGTGCCTTGTGCATGGTAAGCGTGCATTCTACCACCAAGTTACACTCCTTGACACCATTTTTAACATTTTAATTGATTATTACTCATGTGACATATACAATCATGAATCATATAATTAGTGATGATCTGCATATACAATGGTAATTCCATAAAGTTATAATGGAACTGAAAAATTAGTGTTGCCTAGGGTTTTTAATGTGCTTTTTCTATATTTAGATGAGTTTAGATACACAAATATTTACCATTGAATTGAAATTTTCTACAATATTTGATTTGATACTATGCGCTAAAGATTTATGGCCTAATACCAATAGGTTGTATCACATAATTTAAGCGTATAGAAGTCTGTACTCTTTGTTGTTCACACAGTGACAAAATACTTAAGGATATGTTTCTCACGATGTATTCCATCAATGTATGGCTGTATTCGTAAAAATTATCTTCAAACTGAAGAGGTGTACAGCAGAATAAATAAACTTCAAATGAGTAAGATGAAACATTTAAATACATTGAAACTATAATATAATTAAAACTACAATATAATAAGTATCAAATAAATAAATTAAAACAATTTGTTTAGAAAGAAAAATATAAAATTATTAAAAACAAATGCTCATAAGTGTTACATATGCCGATTAATTTATTTTGTTTGTGATCACTCTGGTCTCTATGGAAATTACTATGTAGTGATATTTATTAACTGAGAAGACAAGTGGAACTAGGGTTCAAGCAAAATTAATTAATTTGAATTAAATGTTATTAACAAACATATCAAACTCAAACTTCAAAGTTTATCTACCCTTTTATTTCAAGATTATAGAATCAAACAGAGAAAAGGGAAAAATACCTGCTGTCCATCTGGCTCCTTTCCTTAGATACTCTGAGTTTGGAGTTTTTTGTCTAATTAAAAAATTCTACACTTGAGTGGGGACCATGAGGTGGTTTTTAATGTAAGAATTGAATTCATTTACTCTATTCTTTGATTCTATTTAAATTATATTGACCTAAGAGAGAAGATGTAATATAATTAGCTTATGATTTTTTTTAAATATTCATTTCTAAATTATGTGCCAATTACCTGTGGAAAGTATGAAGTGTTTATACCTGTTTTAATACTTTGGAGATTAAGCCTGAAGTTATTCTCCAGAGAGGATTCATCAAGAGATTTTGGAAGCCACACACACACACACACACACACACACACACATATTTTAGTTTCTAACACTTTACTCAGAAAGCCTTGGAGGAAAGATATTTCAAATTACTTTTAAGATTTGGAGAGGATTAGCAGAAATGGAAGGAAAGGTTCATAATGTGAAAATTGTTTTTGATCTGCTGGATTACGGTCATGGGGTCAATTTTGCACATTTATGTCTTTGGGAGTGGGAGTGCTGTTACTCATCTCCTAATTAAATGAACACAAGAAAACTAGAAGGTTAGCACAGCTCAATTTTCCTTACTCTAAAACTGAAATACTGTATTCTTATTTACTTGTAAAATCAATCTTGTATAATTAGATGTTTCTTATACTTAAAATCGACAAATCCTATAGAGCTTTAAAACTTTAAAATTCTGTTGACCTGAATATGTTTTCCACCCTTAACATCTAGTGCTCTGCCAGAAATTTGAAGCAAGAGGTTACATGTTCCCAACAAGGCTGGTTTTAGTTTGAAAGAGATAAATTCAACCCAACAAACAAACTCACACAGCTCTTGAGATATAATTTAGGTGAAGGATGAAGGACTCTTTCTTTTATTTCATTACCTGAAATCAGCAGATGTTTTATGAAAACAGGAACAGACACTGAGGTGAGTGTGTTCATGATGTTTAAAAAAGAAAGCAATTTACTTTTATCTGTTCCAAAATATGAATTCTAAAGATGCAAGTAATCAGAGAAGGGTAACAGGTTCTACCATTCTGAGCTGACTATATAATTAGTGCACAGAAATTTCTTTCAAGATTCGCCCTTTGCTTACACAAAAATGAGGTGAGAAACTCTTTATTGAGTCAGACTTATCGGTGACTAGAGAAAGCCATCTTTTCATTCCTCAACAGCCTCTATGCAATTGTATTACTAAACATTGGTTTTCACTTTCCAAAGGTAACTATTTCTATGAAATTATTTAAAAAATATATTGACTCTATAAATTCTAAGTAATTATTAAATATGACAAGACATTGAGTCAAATCAAATGCAATTAACTGGACCTTGAATATATATATATATATATATATTTATATATATATATTTTTATATATATATATATATCTCCAAAAAATATATATATATATCCAAAAAAGAATCCTATTGTCTGAGCTAATATTTGTGAGTTTAGTTCAACTTATAATAAAGTTAAAATAAATATATCACAATTATCAGTTACTATAATGGATACCAAATAAAATAAAAATATAAGTAGTCAGAATAGTTAAACTGCATGTACTTTGAAATGTGGAAAAATCATATTTTGAAGTCAAAGAAAGCATTTCTCATAATCACTAGATGAACTTAGAATTGCTTCTTATTTTTCAAAAAATTACTTTCTTGTTTGATCCCCAGTACCAAAAAAACAACAAAAAAATTACTTTCTTCATCTATGAAACAGGGTAATATTGTCAAGTGTCAGTTGCTTGAACCTTATAGAAATGGCTTAGCTTGTAAGAATTACTGAGAAAAAGTATCTGTTATAGATTTAAAGTATTATTTCAAAGAATTAAAGTACCCTATTATTTAGAGAGAAGACCACCCCTCCACATGGAATTGGGCAGCTATGAGTTATCTGTGTTATTAGGCAACTATGGGTTAACTAGGTAACGATGCTCTTTCTATAATGTACCTGAGTAGTCCTGACAGCTTCTGTAATCTGTCACCAAAGAAGCTTAACAGACTCGAAAAGTCCTGCCAGAACTTTTTGGTCTCCCGCTCTCCACTGCTCTGCTTTGTGTAAATCATGCTTGCTATATTCCCAGGAAAACTCCAGTGGAATTCAGCCTCGTATATGTATAAAGAGATATGTAAGGAAGTGCAGATTTCTATTTAGGGGGTCTCGAGACTGACAGGAGTCACTCGCTGAGCAGCCGGCATCATTAAACGCCACATTTTCTCCAGTCTTTAAGTCAAATAGTTGTCTGTGCTGGGATCCTTAATGTTTCCTGCTTTAGTATAGCTAAAACTTTTCAAAGGAATTATCCTCTATTTAATTCTGTATGCTACTAAATACCTTACATACTTACTTAATTATTTTTATAGATTTTAGATAAATCTCTGAATAACATTGCCTGCACATGTGTACAGATGTGTAGGTCTGTTTCTTGATGTAATTGTCTTCTAGTATATTTTTCAAGAAATGACATATAATTTTATAATGCTGTATTGATACATTCAGATTATTGCTAATGAGAAAATGTGTTTAAGTTCAATGAAGTCGATTTTTAAGCTTATACCATCTGTTTCTAGAGCATATCACAAGATGACTCTTGTAAAACATTTTGGTATTAATTTTCCATGTTTTCTTTGATTTTTTTTCTTATTTTGGGGGAATACTATTTTTCATTAATTGTATTTCACAATCTGAGGAGCTCTTATTACTCCATCTGCATTTTAATAAACTTGATTTAGAAGTCCATCTTTCCCTTTACTATAGACACTGTTTTCTCAATTGGTTTTGCTGCTTACTTTTGATGCAAATCTATTTTTATCTGGCTCACTGATCTATTTTATTTGGTCAGAAGCACTGGAGTGTGTTTGTATACTTATGCTTATAAATGAGTGTCTCTTTCCTAGGATTTAAATTCTCCAGTTCACTTCAGGCCTTACCCTTCTCTGTTGCCTCCTTCTGAGCTGCTCCATATTCTATGTGCCAGGAATACTGATGAGTTTTGAATTAATCTCTTGAACTCTTCAAATTAACAGAAACCTGTAATAAATCATGACTACTGCTAATGGAAACACAATGCTTTTAGTGTTATCCAACACTTTCTCTCCACTTATTTTTGCTGCTGAACTTATGCTTAAATATATGACAATTATTTATTTTTAAAACAGTTCAGACAATTCATAGACCAGTAGAGAACACAATGTTCTATGAAACAGATGGCTAAATCTATGCAAAATATTCAGCAGGCTTTTATTCTGATATTACATTTATTAGATATATACCACGGCATAATCTTTTGCTATGAAAGCACTTTCAGAGAAGCTGTGATATTTCCACATTTTTATCTGTACCTAATGTAAAAATGAAAAACTAAATTTCACTTATTTCAAACTAACAATTTTACATACATCTGCCCTTTGTGGAAATGTACCACCATTATTGTTTCATTGCAATAGCATGCTCAATCAATTCTAGCTTTTACAGAAATGACAGGCAGATACCATTAGCTATTGCTAAGCCTAATGTAGGCTTGTACTTGATGGTTTTCCAAGAAACATTCTTCTAAGGTTAGCAAATTTTTAAAAATATATTTACTTTTTAAATCTCAGGCTTTGTCTGAATGGTAATTAAAATATATTACATAATGTCTTCTGAGTTCTGAGTTGGTAAGAAAAGAATAGTGTGGGTATATACATATGCAAATTTAAAAGCATGTGCAGATATACACTACATTTATGTGTATGGAGGCATATACATGATTATGTTATGAATATGATTACATACATCTTCATATATATATTTGCATTAAGTAGATTTAGACATGAAATCTAATGACAATGTAGAAACACAGTGATCTGTTTGAAAAGACTAGGAAGATGGATTCAAAGGGTGACATTAGATCTGCCAAGAGATTGGAGGAATTGAAATTGATGCTGAGACTGGAGCCTCAAACAAGTGGACATAAAAGCATAGTTTAATTTTATGAAGTTTTGTCAGTATAGAAGAAATTATACCTATGGTAGCCTGAGATAGAAAAACAGGGATTGTACAAAACATCAGAAAGCTAGGTTGTGTCACAAGTTGTTTTCCTCAAACAGGCCCCCAAATTTGTACAATGATAAGGAGACTAAGAGTTGGGTTTAAAGATAAAACCTCAGTATTAACAAAGGATTGCTGGCAAGTTGGCTGGGTTTTAGTCTTTGTCAGAGGGCAAGGAAGAAGTATAGAAAGTAAATGCATGTACTGAATCCCTTCTACTGTGTGATTTCCTGGACACGGATAATCACAAATGCATTTGACTCACAGGTGAGAGGAAAAACCAGAGACTGGGAGAGATGAGCCCCTCAGGTCTAGACAGACTCCAGGCAGGCCTCAGGAACACTGTGTCCAAGAACAGACAGGGAGGCTGCCTTGGCCAGTGAAAGAGAGCAAAGAAAGTCAACATATATCAGGGGGACAATGTCACCAGTTATTGCCTCAGTCTGGGGCCGCTTCTTGATTTAATCAGGAATAGCTGAGAAACTGAGTGCCAAGTTGACCTGAAATAGGGTGCTGTATGGAACATGGCTACTGTAGAGTTGGCAAAGCAGTCTAGTATTTAAAGCTAAAATATTAAAACAATCAAATTTGAACTAGGAACACTTTAGATTAATAAATGATTATTAAGCTTATGAGCATCACTTTTATATAACTGCAGTCATAATTCTTACTTGAAAATATATGCCTAAGATGGACATGCAAATAATTAGTGTTTTAATAAAGTGATTTGTAAAGTTCATAAGAAAAAATATCTTTTTAAATATTGAAAGAAGTCATCAGAAATATGAATATTGTCCTCCAATATATGACCTTAGTTTTTATAGAAGTTTACTATTTATAATATACATATTCACTTGTATTGTCTCATTTGAATCTTTTAACATGGTAAGCTACTTAGAGAAGTTATTATTAGTCACATTCTATGGAAGCAGCAGAGGTTAAGAAAGAAATATGTACAATATTGTCTTGGTAACTTTTCTCATTGCTGAGACAAAATACCCAACACCCAACGTTAAGGGAGGAAAGATTTATTTCAGCTCACAGCTTGTAGAGGTTTCAGTCATAGTTAGCTAGGTCCAAGTCAGGATGGCATGGTAGAGGGGCATCACGGAGGAGAAACAGTCTATGGTATGGCAGAGCAAGCAGAAAGTAGCAATCAGCCGCAGCAGCAGCAGTAGCAAGCCTGCCTTCCTCTCTCCCTTTATATTTCATGCAGGCTATAAACCTATTGATTGGTGCCATGCACACCCAGATTGGAACTTCCATTATCTACACTATTAATTCCAGTACCACACAATACACATTCACACACCCTAGTCCAGCCACCTTTGATACTCCCCAAATGTGACTGCATAAGCTTTGAGGGAACACCTACATACAAGCCATAACAAATAGCACACAGTATTTAAAATAGCTCTGGAACTTGGGACAACATTGTCTTTTTTGTTTATTTTTTCTTTTTTTGTGTACCACACTCCCTCTATGTTTTGAAAAATGTATTTCTACTTCCCTTGTGATACACTCTAATTAGTGTCTAAAAGTCTAATTAGTGAGAAGAGGCACCGTGGTGTTTGGTAACATTAGCAACAGTTCAGTCCATCCTTTTAGCAGGCAGCATGGCACCTTGGAGCTGGGGAAGGGAGTTTCCTTTTCTTGCATTTATCTCTTCCCTCTACATCCTTTGTTACTCAGATGCTCAGTCATCACTCTAAGGTTCTGGTGCCCCACCCTGGAGAACCCTCCAGAGCACAGTTGTGTGGTCCTTCTCTATGGAGCTTTAACAATATATTGTACAGCAGCCTGTACAGTTGTTCATCAATCAGCAAATTGAATGGGAATTTCCTCTCTTTCATCCATTCTGAGATTGCTGCTACCACAGAAATGTTATTTTGCTGCATTTCTACTTGGATATTTCCTACCCAACCATTGAGGAAGTTTTGTGCTATACATTGGTTTTAAATGGCTTATAGTTCCTAGTTGCTGATCTGTACTACTTGGCTCCTTAGTGCTTTTCATGTTTAATAAACATACCTCAAGTATAACTCTATGAGTTATAGAACTTTTAATCACCAGCAAAATGAGCTAGTTATCAATTTTTTCCTTTTATTTAAGCCATGGGAAAATTATTATTTCTTTCATGTTAATGTATTCGCTAAGATTGCAACAGGACAATTAAATTGTTTATTATTGCTTATTTGAATTGTACAATGTTTCACCTATAGAATAGGTTAAGTGTAAATTGTGGGCTAATTTTCAGAAACAAGCTGCCACATACAAGAATGGCTCCTTTGGGAGAAATTTATTTCAGGTTCTGAACAACTCATTCATATCTAAATTTAAAAAGAAATTAAATATTTTCAGCTTTAAGGTTGGTTATATGTGGTTGAAGTGAAGTATGTCTGTTTGACTCCAACTTCTCATACCCTGTCTACAATTTCTTCTATTACAACTGAATTTACATGTACTATCTTTTCAGTGGAATCCACTAAAACACTGGAATCAGTAATGTGAAATACTGTCACATTAGGAGCTTTGTTGTTTAATGATGCTTTAATTGAATTGATGCATTTTTTTCAGAAAATGAGATTGTAATTGTGAAATATATATATGAAACACCAGGATATATGAAATATTATTCTTCACAAAATAACCAAGAATCACAATATATCCTCTAGAAAAAAATGTCTTTCCAAAGAAATACCAATTGAAAAAGAAATTTACTTTGAAATAGGAAAAATAGAGAGGAAAAATTGATAAGATTAAATTTTAAACCTGGGAGTGTTTCGAATACTATGCTGATAACCCCAAAACCAAGACAAAACAATCCATAAATGAATAAATAAAAGGAAAGAAAGGTTGTACTGAAAAAGGAAACGGATAATTTTCAGTTGGAAATAACAGAAAGAAAAATTTAAAGAAGTTTGAAAATCCAGACAATAGAAGCAAGTGGGGAGAATTTAGGTAAGAGTTACAGTAATATAAATGTGAGAGTTACCTAAAAACTAATAGACTAAGAAAAAAAGGAATACATAGGATGTTTTCCTAGTAGAGATGGAAGCCAGAACACAACTGACATACAGCATTGATTGAGGAAATCAGCCTTTAGATGTCTGCCTAAGCCTCATATTTTTTCTAAAAGCAAACAATGCACTAAATATTTATCTTATCTTATTTCCCACAAGCAGTGAGAAAATATTTACGTGTTGAAGAAGGTTCAGGTGTATGATTATCATTGTGTTCAAATAATGATGTGTCTTGCGGGAAAGGAATTTCTTAAGTTTAATACCCAGTATATCAGAGGCTATAATTAGGACCAATGCACAGAAATTGAAAGAGAATTCATATTAACTCAGTAAATACAGAAGTTGTTTATTTATTAATTTTAATGATTAGAAATACATACAAATAGAGTGAGCATTCCAACAAAGAAATAAGATTGTAATCATGGGCCTATTTATGGCTTGAAAATGCAAATAGGTGAAATCTCTAATCCTGGAGGATCATAATTTTTAATAGAAAAGGGAAATTCTGTTATTGCTACTACTAATGGCTATTCAGGCACTTGTTTAAGCCCTTCTCTTATTAATTTATTTGAGAAGGATGAGAGTCACCAAAGGACTTATCAGAATAAAACCTGTATACATTCATAGTTTTAAATATCAGGCAAGAAAACTGATGTAAAAAATATCTGTCAATATCAGTGGCTGAAACTAGGTAGGACATGAATACCTAGAACATTAGTTATAAAGATACTAGAAGTACAAAAAGGATAATAAAGGATGGATAGAAGGAGACCAGGGGATGGATCTCTTGCAAAGGGGAAGGGGTCCAGGGGAACAAGGTTGGAAGAGAGGAGGAGGGGAAGGGGAAAATGTATAATAAAGTTATGCTATGTATTGGAAGCTAATAACCTTAATGAATGTAAATATTGTATGTCATTAACAAGGGATAAAATTAATAAATTAACAAGAATGAAAATGAAGCAAGGAAGAGGAAGGAGGAAGGAAAGGTGATTAAAAAAAGAATCAAGCTGTATTATCTACATGTAACCATTCCCCAAGAGGATTGTAAACCTCATGTACTTCAAACATGTACTACTCTTCAAAAAATTGTTTAAAATATACTAGTAACAAAGAGGGCACTTTGAATATCATATTGTGAAGGCTGTAAACAAACACAAAAGTTGGCAAGGACTCTGTTTACAGTAATTATAATTCAATATTTTAAATGCGATATTCAAAATGGAAGAAGACTGCAGGAAAATAATAAAAAAATAGAATTTTTAAAAATAGGATCTTTAGGATGAATATGCCAAAGTAGACTAAATGACTTCATTTGGCTTCTACCACATTCTGCATGTATTTTATTCTAATAATGTACTGCTGTACATACGGTGGTCTAAAACTAATTTAGGAGATAAGGCTATTTATCTTGGCACCAAACTTGATCAGAAACTGTACCATTATTTATATATATATGATCATTAAAACATACATATATTCTCAGTCTAGTTAACATTCTATTTCTAAAACATCATTAGGAAAATAATATGGGATATAACTTAAATAAATGCTATGGACGATGCTCTGCCAACAGCTCTTTCCTTTTCTTTTTATCTATGAGACATAGAATCTCACTCTATCTCAAATTGAAAACTGAGATGGGATTGTTCTGAAGAATCAACAAGCAATATCAAAAATATCTATGGGAATGAAATCCAGTAGAGCACAGCATCAAGCATCATAGGAACCAAATTTAGGAAATGAAGTAGCTAAGAACATTCTTTTCTTTATTTTTCCACAAATTCACTTGCTTTTTTGTTTCCATATAATCAATTTACTTAATCTCTGTTTCACCAGCACTCCAAACACATGGAAATTACACCTGCAGGTGAGAGAAGTATGTCTGCCAGAAGAATAAAAAAATGATCTTATAAGTTGATTGTTTCATCTATCTATCTATCTATCTATCTATCTATCTATCACCTATCTTGAGATATTAATTATGGTAAGGTCAACACTTATACAATTAGTGGTAGAATATCCCACTCTAATTTTACTAGACAAATGTAATTTCCACTTTCCATAATGCTTTCCTTTTAGAAATTATGTATATTGAAATGATCTTTCTTGGTAATAAGAAGTTTTAATTTGGAAATTATTTTTAAAATTTTAAATTTCAATAGATTCATATAGTCACTAAAAATCTTAGATTTTGCACTCTACTCAATGTTTTCTAAATACTTAAATGATGCCTTAAGTATTTTTATTAGTAAGTATATGGACGATTAATATTCAAAGAAGGATGTAGGAATTTATATGATATTCCGTGTTCCCTTCCACCATTTATTATGGTGTTAGAAGCTGTCTGTCTAAAGACAAGAATTTAAAATGCTTGAAATTAAGTGATTTTACTTGTAATATAAACAAATCTCTGTAGGGCTTTGATAAGTCATATTTTTGAAAACCTATTTAAGTTACTGTAACCTATACTTAGCAGGTATACTCTCAAAAGATATGTCAACTTCATTCCAGAAAACCAATTAATGAGAGTACAATTTTCAACAATCTATTATTTAAAGGAGTAACTATAGCAACTACATAGTTTTTTTTTTTTTTAAGTCTTTTCTCTTCTGGAAGAATCACAATTACTCATGATTCATTAGTCATTTTTATTTTGTGGCTTCCATGTTAATTTGAAGATATGTTTTACTATTTTATTCTTTAATCTGATAAAGTTTATCTCCATAAGCTACAATACACACTATATTTCATAGTGAAACATTGACAGAATTCTCTTTTATGTTAGGAGCAAGAAACAGGTGACAATTTCAACTTTTTTCCCCTTATTTTAAATGTTCAATTCAGAGGTAGAGAAATAAATTATGCATAGTTTCGAAATAAAAAAAATCACCACCTAAAAACTGGATACTATGTGAACATCTTATGATTGTGAATGAAAAAAACGATGTGATATTCGGATATATTATTACAATTAATAATAGAGCTTAACAAGAAGGTTGGATACAGGTTTAACAGTCAAAAATTGAAAATATTATATATAGATATTCATAAAATTTAAAATAACAAAAAATACAATCCTCATTTCAAATGGCATTGAAAATACAAGCTATCTTGAAATTTATCATATAAAAGCTTCCAAAAAGTTAATTAGAAGAAATGTAAGAGCCTATGTAAAAATTCTTTCACATTAAAAACCTGAGCATTTATCTGCCTCCAAGATTGAAATATTAAAAATATATTTAAAAAAAACTTGACCTACAGATACAATGTAATTCTATTGAAATCCATTAGTATGTTTATATGCACAATTGTGCCATTTGTGCATAATTTCATTATTTTAAACTACAGTTTACACGGAAATGAATAGACCCAAGAATATTAAAGGTGTACTGGGAAGACTTGCTCCAGTAGGCATCAAATTTATGATAAATCTATAATAATCAAAAGAGTGCAAATTGGATAGAGAAGTAAACAGCCAAGGGAGAAGGATAGACTTCAACAGCCTTATCCATAAGCACACATACACACAAACATGTTTTATGTACTGTAAGTGGGTCATTGGGAAATGGATAGATTTTGGATGTTTCCTGCAATGAGTGACCATCTTCATATTAAAAAAAATAGGTAGAGTTTGAATTTTTTCACATCTTACACAAAAATAAATTGTGAGTGAATTACAAATCTAAATATGAAAGGAAAACCCATAGAACTTTTAAGAAGGCAAATAGTTTCACAACCTCCCAAAAGAAATGGATTTCTGAGGTGGAGTAAAAAGCAAATGATAAAATTACAGTGGTGCCTCAGTTTATGAACTTAATTTGTTTAACAATTTTGGGGAAGATAGCTGTGTTTGTGTTTGTCAGGCAGATGGCCAAGGTGGTCCTGTTTGTCAACTGATGCAGAGTTTGCAAAAGGACGCAAAGTATTGCCTAGTGCCTGTTTGTGAACTGAATTGTTGGCAACTAGAAGCATTCATGAACCGAGGAACTATTGTATAAAGAAACAATTCCTGAATGTAACTTACAAAATTTCTATGTTTCAAAATATACAATAAAACAGTGTTAAAACATTCCCCATTTATACCACATACAAAATACTTTCAGAGTATGTAAAAAACTTTCATGTGTCTATATATAAAGAAAATAGAAATCTAATAGTAACAGTTCCAAGAATACTGAACAGGCCCAGTACAGAGAGGAAAGTCACTTCTGGGTCACAAATATGTGAAGTATTAACCCGGGAAATGCAATTATAATTGCTCATACATATACTTCATTTTTCATAAGAAGAATATGAATGGCACACTTTTTGAATCACTATATGTTTGAAATTGTCCCAATTTTTCTTAATTTTGTAGATAATTAGTCTGCAAGAATTTTCTCTTTTTGGTTAGCCTAATATTTTAGTTCAGATAATTTCATGATAATTTTTTAAACTTTTATAATTTAAAAATGTTACAAGATTATGACTTATTTGCCAGATACTTAATGAGTTTTTATTTTGCATAGTTAAATGTCTTGTACCAGAGGAAGAGGCTTCTCAGCCACCATCCATCATGCCACTCCCAACCCAGAGGAAGGGGCTCCTGAACCACTGTCCCACTGCTCCTGGTCTACAGGAAGGGGCTTGCCGGCCACCATCACTACCGCCACTCCCAGCCACTGTCCCACCTCTCCCAGCTCAGAGGAGGTGAACTCCACTGGTGCCAACAGCACACCCACTGCTCCCCCCCCCAGTTGAAATGAGAAAACACGTAAATAAGTTTCAAAAACCAGACTTCCAGATCACCTACAGCAAGCCCAAAGGGAAATGAGATGGAACACTCTGATACTCAACCACCTGGACCTACTGAACTGGGTAAAAAAGGGGATCTGGAAAAAATGAAATCAGAAATAATTTCTCAGATAACAGCAGAGATTGTGCTCATAGTGCAAGACATGATTAATTAATCTAGAGAGAAGCTGAGGAACATGTTGGAATCCCAACATAGGAAACAAATGGAATCCATAAAACAGATGCAAATAGATTTCCAGGAGATGAAAAACTCCATTGGAAGTCTACACAGCAGAATGAGCCAATGTGAGGACAAAATTTCAGATATAGAAGATAAGATTGCAACTAATGACCAAGAAAAGAAAAATTTCTTCAAAATTATAAGGGAACACAAGAAATCAATCCAGCAGCTGCTAGATAATGCAAAGAAGAATAACATAAGACTGATCAGAGTCAATGAAGAAACAGGAGAGAGTGCAGATGACATAAAAACCTCTTCCCAGAAGTAATGGCAGAAAATTTCCCAAGCAGGGGAAAAGAACTTGACATACAGATAAGTGAGGCATATAGGACTCCAGATAGCCTTGATCAAAAAAAAATCTACACATAGGCATATAATTGTTAAGATTCTAGAAACTGAACAGAAGAACAAAGTTCTACAAGCAGTTAGAGAAAAGAAACAAGTCACATACAAAGAAAAGCCTGTCAGAATCACAGCAGACTTCTCAGCACAGATCATCAAGGCAAGAAGAGCTTGGAGTGACATATTCCAAGCCCTAAAAGAAAACAGCCTCCAACCCACATTGATGTACCTGTAAAACTATCTTTCAAAATTGATGGAGAAATAAAATACTTTCATGACAAAGAGCACCTTAGGAACTTCATGAATACCAAACCAGCACTCCAAAAATTTTTACACAATATGGTAGGAACAGACATTGAAGATCACAACCCCAGGAAGCAAAGCAGAATGAACCCATCTGGCATGACAAGAAATTAAATGTAAAGGGGGAGAACGCAACAACAACAACAAAAAGTCAATACATTTCAGTTATAACCATCAACGTTAATGGTCTCAATTCAATAATCAAAAGAAATAGACTGGCAGAATGGGTCAAGAACCAAAATCCAACAATATGCTGCATACAAGAAACAAACTTAATTCAAAATAATCTCATTGACTAAAAGTTAAAGGGTGGAAAACAATACTCCATGAGACAGGAACCTGAAAAAAAGGAGGAGTAGCTATCCTCTTGGCAGATCAAGTAGATTTCAAACCAACACTGATTAAGAGAGACAAAGAAGGACACTACATCCTTGTAAAGGGAACAATCCAAGAGGAAGAGATGACAATCATAAATATCTATGCACCAAACACTAGTGTGCCCAACTATATAAAACAAATACTAATGGACATGAAAAGTCATATATGCACTAATACAATTGTAGTGGGGGATCACAACACCCCACTGTCACAAATAGATAGATCAACTAGACTAAAAATAAGTAATGAAATACTGGAACTCAATAGAACTCTTGAACAAATGAATTTAACAGATGTTTACAGAGTGTTCCACCCCACAAAATCAGAATACACATTCTTAGCTGCACATGGGTCATTCTCCAAAACAGACCACATACTCACACATAGAACATGTTTAAGTAAGTGCAAAGAAATTGAAGTTATCCCCTGTACATTATCAGACCATAGTGCGATGAAATTGGAGATCCATAGAGAAAGAAACTGGAAAAATTTCATAAACTCGTGGAAATTGAACAACACACTTCTGAATAACCAATGGGTCACAGAGGAAATTAAAGAAGAAATCAGACAGTTCCTTCAATTAAATGACAATGACAATACAACATATTGGAATCTATGGGACACAATGAAAGCAGTCTTATGAGGGAAATTCATAGCAGTGAATAAGCATATTAGGAAAACAGAACGAGCCCACTTAAACAACCTGATGCTGAACCTCAAGCTTCTAGAAAAAGAAGAGCAGGACAATCCCAGAGCTCATACAAGGGAGGAAATTATAAAGATCAGAGGAGAAATCAATGCAATGGAGACTAAGAGAATGATACAAAAAATCAATGAAGCTAAGAGTTGGTTCTTCGAAAGAATAAACAAAATTGACAAACCCTTAGCCAACCTTATCAGAAAAAGGAAAGGAAAGGCCCAAATCCATGCAATTAGGAATGAAAAGGGTGAAATTACAGCAGACCCAGCAGAAATCCAGAGGATCATCAATATCTACTTCCAGAACCTATACACCAATAAGATGGACAACACAGAAGAAATGGACAGATTCCTAGATACATATGAATTACCAAAGTTGAACGAAGAAGACCTAAAAATTCTGAACAACCCAATATCAACCAATGAAATTGAGAATGTAATTAAAATTTATCAACTAAGAAAAGCCTGGGCCCTGATGGCTTCACTACTGAATTCTACAAGACATTTAGAGAGGAACTGCTACCACTAGTGTTTAAACACTTCAGTGAAATTGAAAGGGAAGTAATACTCCCAAATTAATTCCTGGAAGCAAGCATCTCCTTGATCCCCAAAGGAGAGAAAGACCCAACTGAAAAAGAGAACTATAGACCAATCTCACTGATGAACATAGATGCAAAAATCCTTAATGAGGTACTGGCAAATAGAATGCAGAAGATCATCAAGAAGATCACACCCTGATCAAGTGTGATTCATCCCAGGGATGCAGGGATGGTTCAATATACACAAATCAATCAGTGTAGTACACAATATTAATAGAGCCAAGGACAAAAACCATATGATTATCTTTATAGACAGAGAAAAAGCTTTTGACAAAATCCAACATGCACTTATGATAAAAACCCTATAAAAATTGGAATAGATGGTCTCTACTTCAAACTGATAGAAGCCATCTATGAAAAGCCAACAGCCAATATCATACTAAATGGTCAAAAATTGAAATCCTTAACACTAAAATCAGGAAGAAGGCAAGGATGTCCACTATCATCACTCTTGTTCAATACAGTTTTGGAAACATTAGCCACAACAATTAGACAAGAGAAAGAAATAAAAGGAATAAACATAGGAAATGAAGAAGTCAAACTGTCATTATTTGCAAATGACATGATAGTCTATATAGAAGACCCCAAGAACTCCACCAAAAGTCTTCTAGACTTAATAACCAAATTCAGTCAAGTAGCCGGTCACAAGGTCAACATACAAAAATCAATAGCTTTCCTCTACACCAATGACAGACTCACTGAGAGAGAAATAGGGCAAAGAATTCCTTTCACAATAGCATCCAAAAAACTGAAATACCTAGGAATCAACCTAATGAGATAAATCAAAGACTTCTTCTCTGAAAACTATAGCCCTCTGAAAAGAGAGGTTGAAGATGATATCAGAAAATGGATAGACATCCCCTGCTCCTGGGTAGGAAGGATTAATATAGTGAAAATGGCTATACTTCCAAAAGTGCTATATAAATTCAATGCAATTCCAGTTGAGATCCCAGCAGTATATTCACGGACCTTGAGAAAACAATCCAAAAATTCATTTGGAACAAGAAGAGACCCAGAATAGCAAAAGTAATTCTAGGTAACAGAAACATGGCAAGGGGTATCACAATCCCCAACCTGCAACTATACTACAAAGCTAGTGTGATAAAAACAGCATGGTACTGGCAAAGAAACAGACCTGAAGACCAGTTGAACAGATATGAAAATGCAGAAATGCCAGACACACTCAGCCATCTCATCTTTGATAAAGGAGCCAAACACCCTCACTGGAGGAAAGATAGCCTCTTTAATAAATGGTGCTGGAAAAATTGGGTTTCAACTTGTCAAAGATTAAAACTAGACCTGTATCTCTCACCATGCACTAAACTAAAATCAAAATGGATTAAAGATCTAAATATTAAAATAGAAACTCTGAGCCAGTTAGAACAGAGGTAGGTGGAACCCTAGAAGACATTGGTGTAGGAAAAGATTTTATGAACAAAACCTCAGTTGCCCATCAATTAGCACAAACAATCAACAAGTTGGATCTCTTCTTATTAAAAAGCTTCTACATAGCAAGGGAAACCACCAGCAGTGTGAAGAGACAACCCATAATGTGGGAAAAAATCTTCACCTGCTTTTCCTCAGACAAAGGTCTACTCTCTCGAATCTATAAAGAACTTAAAAAGATCAGACCTCCCAAATTTAAAGACCCAATCTGAAAATGGGCATCTGAAATGAACAGACATTTCTCAGACAAAGAAGTAGAAATAGCAAATAAATAAATGCAAAAATGTTCAACATCACTGGTCATTCGAGAGATGCAAATAAAAACAACACTGAGATTCCTCCTCACTCCAGAAAGAATGGATGCTGTCATGAAATCAAGCAATAACAAATGCTGGTGGGGCTGTGGGGAAAGAGGAACACTGGTCCACTGCTGGTGGGACTGTAGAGTGTTGCAACCACTGTGGAAACCAGTGTGGAAATACCTCAAAGAACTAAGACTGGAAGTCCCATTTGACCCCGCTATTCCACTGCTGGGGATCTTCCCCAAAGAATTAAAAGAATCATACCACAATGATATACGTGCACCTATGTTTATAGCAGCACAGTTTGTGATAGCCAAAACTTGGAAACAGCCCAAATGCCCATCAACTGGAGACTGGATCAAGAAAATGTGGTGTTTTTTATAAAATGGAGTACTACTCAGCCATAAAAAATGAGAAATTAGAGACAATTATAGCTAAATAGATACACATTGAGGCAATACTCTTAAGTGAAATAAATAGGACACACATGTATAAATACTGAATAATTTCTCTGGTGTGAGAAACTGAAAGTGTAAATAAGGACTAAAATGTCTAATAGGTAACGTGTAACAGGAAGAAAAGGGACAAAGTGGAATGAAGTGGGAGGTGTAGGGAAAGGAAAGAAGGGAATGGAATTAATATGAGAAAATGGAAAAATAGGAACAAAATCTTTATAAATAGGGAGGAATGGAGGAGTTGAAGGGAAGGCTGGGCAAGGATGAAAAATAACCAAGGGAGATTATGCAAAGTTGCAAATTTCCAATAATGAATGACATTATATTGTATACCTAAAATGTACCAATGATTAGAATGAATAATGGATAATGCAAAATAGGAAGAAAAGGTCCAAAGGCGTGTGGATAATGGGAGGGGCAGGGGAAAGGAAAGAAGGGAAAGGAAAAATGATGAGAAATGGAAAAAATGGAAATAAAGACTTTGTGACTAGGGAAGGGTGGAGGGGGTGAAGGGAGGGCTAGGAATGGGGAAAAAATAAGAACCAAGATGCATCATGTAAAGGTACGAGTTCCCAAAGAGAAATGTAACTGTGTTGTGTACCTAAAATGTACCAATGAAGGAATTTAAGGAAAAAAATGTCTTGTACTTAAAAATTTAAATATTTATGCATATGTATTCTAATATCCTACTAAATGAAAGGATCATTTCTCTTTTTATCTTCTATCAGCTCCATATGAATTCCTTTCTATTAATATTTTTCTTATTTTCTATTTCTTTTTTTCTTATTATTCTTGTTGTTTGGAGAGTTTCTTGGGATTGTCTTTCATTTTGCTAATTAATTAGTTTTTCTGACATTCAATCTATTATACTGTTTTTAAAAAAATTCAACAATTATGGTTTGCATCTCCAATATTTTATTATTATAATATTTGGCAAGAATCATCTCCAAATTTACCTTGTGGTATAGCTTGTATCTAGATATCTCCCGAAAGCCTCATGCAGTCACAGGTGGGGCTTTTCAGAGGTGGCTGGATCTAGAGAGTATGTTGCTGAGGTCAAGCACATGATCCTGGGATTGATTTCTGGAGAGATGCTAAGATGCTAAGATTAAGGCTGCTGCACCTTGGGTGTGAGTGCTACCTGCCCCAAGAATGGGTAGACTGGGAATAGTAAATAAGGGGCAGAAAGTGGGTTGTCCCTTGTAACTTGCTGCTTGCTTCCTCAGTACTTCGCTGCTTTGCTGTCCTCTGCCCATCATGAATTTTTTCTCTGCTGTGATGCCCCTCTGCCATGACACCCTGCTTTGGAGCCAGCCAACTATGATCTGAAACTGCTATGGACTGTGAGCTAAATAACCCTTCCCTCTTTAGCATTGGATATTGGTATTTTGTCTCAGCAATGAAAGAAAAGTAACGAAGAACCAGGGCCACATACTTATATATTTTCTCCAAACAAAGCTATTATGTCTTTTTTGCAATAATTATGTTAAGAGTATCATTTGATTTCAATTCTCATTCTGTCCTATCTTCTATTGTTATGTGTTTATATTTATAGACTTTTAAAAACTTTTCTCCTTATGCTTATATACAGAGTTGGGCCACTATTCAATATTATTACTAAGGAATTCCTTTACTTTCTGTTGCAAATCTAAGTGTGTAAATACATTGTAAAATTTATTTTGTATGTTAAGTATTAAATTTTCTGGGGAGACTTTGGCTTTTGGAAGCAAAAAATAGTTTTGGAAAAGAAAGACAATCCTCTTTTAGAAAGAATCCTTTGTCTGTTTGTTGGCAGGACACACAGAGAGATTCAGGACCTCCCTTTCTTTTACTAGACACATGGTACCTCTGAACATCCCTGTGTCCTCAGCTCTTCCCAACAAGGACTTTGACTCTCATCAGACCTGGACAATTACTCTTATCAAACTGATTCTAAATTGTCTGTTATGTTTACCATATGAGTTATCTGCGTTTAGCTTTTTCCATGTTGTTAGGTGATGATGGGTTCATGTTTTCCACACTAGTGTATTTGTTGATATTTTTTTTTTCATCACACATGAAAGACATTTTGAGTGGCTATAGAATTTGGGGGTTCCAAAATATTCACCATAGTAGAAGAGAAACCTCATTCCTTTTTATTACTCTTCAGTTGTATTTTATTTTCCTCTACTTTTTAAATGTCTATTTTCTGCTTGGATATTTGTAGAGTTTTTACTCCATTAAAACAAAATTCTTGTTTGATACTTCTAGATGTGAACTTTATTTGTGTAACTCATACTTAATAAAATTGTAGATAGCATTGAGAACTATTTTTAAGACAGAAAATAATCTTCTAAACTTTTATCACCCCTTATGGCCTATTTCCTTTCATATTTTATTAGACTTCTCAATTATCCAAAGTTTTAATTTTTACTTTTATGATTTATGTAAAGCATTCTTGTCTTTGTTTTTTGTTTTGTACTTTCATATATATATATATATTTTATATATATATATATATTTTACATTTTAGAATAGATTCCCCTACTCTTTTTCCTCCTCCTTCAGGAGATTAAAAAGGGAATACTCTATTTTTTATTTTGTTTTTACTTTTTCTTTAAGGATATCATATATATATATATATATATATATATAGTACATATTATGAAATTCTACAGTAATTACTTCATTTGATAAATTTTATTGCTATTATTTAATAAATTTTTCTTATTACAATAATATTATATTTAGAGAAAGAGATAGAGATTTCCATATCCTCTATTCCAATATCATCTACTATTACATCTTGCATTAGTATGACTCAGTACATTTGTCACAATTAGTGAATCAGTGTCAATATATTGTTATAAAATAAAGCCCTTACTTTGCAAATGTTTCAGTTTTTACCTAATGTCCCTTTTCTGTTCACTTGTATTGATCAATTTTCTTGTTGCTGGGACAAAATACCTGATATGCACAACTTTATGAAGGAAAGATGTTCTCTGGGTGACAGTTTCAGAGGTTTCACTTCATGGTGGGCTAGCTCTGAGACCTAAACATGACAGTGAAAGTGTGTGGTGGAGCAAAGCTGCCCATTTCATGACAATTAGAAAGCAGACAGGAGAAGAGCTAGAGAGGAAGGGGCCAGAGGCAAACATAATTCCTAAGGTTATAACACAGTGGCTCACCCAAGTACAGCCAGGAGAGTGCTTTATTAATCTGTTAGGCATCACTCAAACCAATCATAATTAATTATCACAGTTATTCCTTGGGATAAATTATGTGGCCTATAAGGTGGTATATCTTTTATCTCACAGATTTCTTGTGGGATTTAACTTGAGATAACAAAGGTAACAGCTCAATCTGATGAGGAACATATTGAACAAGTTTTGCATTCTTCATTGTCCTGAGCAGTGGTTGAAACAACATTATTAACAACAACAAAACATGAGAAATATATACTGTGTGAACCATGAAAGGAAATCTAACACAGAAGAGGGTAGTTATATTGGAAATTAATGTTTTTGCTTTTTAAATTTTAATCATACAGTGCATTTTAGAAAAACGAAATACATAGGTCTGTATCCTTGTTTGATTTAAAGTTAGATACATAGAGGGCTCTTATAAAATCTTTATGAAGATAAAGTGAATAACTTTTTCATTTTTCTTTTTTTGGTACCAGAACCACTGAGCTAAATCCCCAGCCCACATAACATTTTTTTTTTTAAATGAGGCACTCAAAGCCTTGGTAAAAAGATACCCGAGTAACTATTCAAATAATTATATGGTATTTGGCCTTCAGCACATCCTTTACATTATTCAAATGTCTGCTTTCAGATGTGCAAGTGGGATGCTACTAAAAGAAAGATACTTAGGGGAGAAAACATAAGGAAAAAAGATAATTAAAATAGATAAGATCTGACAATCTCACAATTTCTGTGACTTTGGTTAATGTCATGAGTTCATAGGAAACAATAAATCCAAATGATGCTTTTGAGTAGCATTTGACATAGTTATCTATCCTGAGATGAAACCTCAGTTATATAGATCAATGAAGATATCCAAAGGTATACTATAGAACACATAATTATTGTTAGTAGTACCTAGGCTAAAGATAAGTACCTGATTTAATGGCAGTAAGTTCACCAAATATTCCAAAAATTTAAAAATATTTTTGTCTGAAAGAAATTTCCATAGGAACAAATGATAGACTTTGATGCTTTTAAATCTTTTCTGTTGTCTACTAAGTTATCATAATTAGGTCATGAAATTCTTCAAGTTACATGACTCCTTTTTAATTTTAATATTATTTTAAGGTTTCTAAGATATTCTGCTTTATAAAGCTTTAACTCATTTGATAAATATAAGAAGTCCATGGTTTCTATGGTTTTTCTTTGTGTGTGTGTGCTGGGGATCGAACTCTGGACCTTGTGCTTGCAAGGTAGGCAGCAGAACCACTACGCTAAATCCCCTGTCCTGTTTTGTTATCTTTATAAACATTCTTTTGATCCAAGAAAAATGTAGATCAAACAAAATTTGAACTCAAATTTCAGAAAGTCTGAAGTAATTTAAAGAAATTACTGAATTTAACTTTATTACTGATATTGGTATGGTTTAGCTCACCCTTTTTTCATAAAAACAGAAACAAGGAGTATGTTTTTATAATATAAAATTAATTCTCATTTAACCACTAATATTAATTATATTGTACAACTCATGAGAATTTATTAAACAAATACATTAATAAACTTTGTGAACATGCAGAAATAACTTTATGACTACTCAGGGATTAATGAACTTATAAATATTATTTTGCTTTCTGTGCTCCTATGCTTTCTATAAAAATAGACAATGAAATAATATTTCTTAAGAGCCACTGCTTTAATCCACGGAATGTTTAATTGTGTCTTATGTGAAATACTAAACTTATTTGATGAGGAAAGAGAACTAGGGATCTGGCAAAGACAAAGCACCTGTAGTTCACAGAGTAACTACCACAAGGAAAGAATTTATGAAGAGGGAGAATACTTCTAGGATCTGGAAAGGGTCCCTTTTATTATTCAGATGAGTAATGATCAAAAGACAAACGTATTGAAACTACTTGAGGCCAAAGGAAGAATCCATCAAAAAACTATTAGAGGTAACAATCTCCACAACTCAGATAGGGCCATGAATTTCGTCTATTCTCAACAATCACTTCATGATTCATAGGGCACTGGGTAGAAGTCTCACATGGACTTTGCTTCAGTCATGATAACCCTAGAATGCCTGTCATTCATGACACATAATGGAAGCAAAGCTAGAGAAAAATCACTTTAAGTTGCTCAACTGTCTAACAGAACAAAATTCAAAATTTATGTATGTGTATCTTCATGTTTGTGTATGAATAAAAAACACACATCAAAGCAAAAAATCACAATATCTCATCCAATTAAAAATTCTTAAACATATAATTTTCTTCGTGAAAGTATTGCCCATGATCAGGAGGAAGTTTTAGTAATTAGACCTGATCCAGAATTGCCATGGATGACAGAATTAAGGATGAAGGATATAATAGCAATTATTATACTTCATAAATTTAGGAATCTAGAGAAAAATCCTTAATGTATTAAGCAGGAACACAAAAGATACCCCAAATACCTTAAATCCAACTGTTACAATTGAAAAATACAATGTCTGAGCTAAAAATATACTGGCTCTGGTTAATAATTTATTAGTCTTTTACAAGCAAACACTGTTAAATTTGAAAACAGTGAAAGAAGCTATTCAAAAAGGAGAAAAGAAAGCCAAGACTCTTTTTTAAAAAAAAATTCTTTTATTGGTACATTTTAGGTATACAATACATTTACATTTATCATTGGGTGCTTGTGCCTGTACATGATGTATCTTGGGTCTTATTTTTTTCCTCATTCCCCGCACTCCCTTCACCCCCTCCACCCTTCCCTATTTACAAAGACATTGTTTCCATTTCTCATATTTTTTCCTTTCCCTTCTTATCTTTCCCCTACCCCTCCCACTTCCCCTACCTCTTTGGACCTTTTTTTCCTATTTCACATGATCAATTATTCATTTTAATCATTGGTACATTTTAGGTATACAATGTAATGACATTCATCATTGGAAATTTGCACCAAGAGCCAAGACTCTTTAAACCAAATTTCAATGAACTTTGGAACAGTTTTCATTGGCTATATATATATATATATATATATATATATATAATACATATGAATTTATTTCTAGCCTCTAGAAAAGAATGGGAGAGTTCAGAAAAAAAACTTCAAAAATAATGAATTGTAGTTTTTACAGAATATATGAATCAATAATGGATGCTAATTTTAAAAATTTGATTAAGGCTACGCACCTGGAAATCCCAAACTGTACTAAACATTATCACAAGAAGATGGAGAAAACATACCAAATATGCCTCAATTATAGTCCTTCAAACAAATGATAAGGAGAAAAAAATCTAACAAGAAGTAAGGGGAAAGATACATATGTTAAGAAGAATGCAAAAGAGAATGATAACAAGTGTCTCATTGAAAGCACAAACAAAAACACTGGAACATCTTTAAGGTACTGAATTAAATGCTGTTAAGATAGAATAAAACAATTAGCACAAATATCTTATAAAGAAAGAAGGCAAAATAATCTTTTAGAAATATAAAGCCTGAACACATTCATCACAATTTACTAGCTCTACAAGAAATGTGGAAGAAAGTCCTTGAAACAAGAGAAATATTATCTCATGAAAAATTAGAGGCACAGCAATGAAGAACAATGTGCTATCATTTGGATGTATTTTGTTCCCCAAAGGTTCATACATTGGTAGCTTGGTCCCCATATAGCAGTGTTGAGAGGTGGTGGGGCCCTTATGATTTGGAGCCTAATAGGAGCTTGCATCATTGTTCTCTCTGCCTATTTCTGGCTTCCTGTTTTATAACTTAAACTCTTGCTCTTGCAAATGCTCTCACCTCTATGCCTTCCTCTAACTAGGTCCTCATCAGAGGCATAATCAGTGGGACCAGTGGGGAGAATGTGTGGAGCTGTTGCTTAATGGGCACATACTTTTACTTTGAAAAGAAGAAAAATCTGATAGGTGATAGTGATGGATACATAACAATATCAGTGTGCTTAAGCCAACTGAACACTTAAAAATGGTAAAAAAAAAAAAAGATTAAAATGGTACATTTGGTGTTATGCATATTTTGCTACAATAAAATTAAAGACAAATTAAATAAATTGTATTTATATACACTAGCACTAGGAAATATGAATACTCACAGAAAAAGTGCCAAGAAAACTTGCAAAAGGAGAACTTATATTATCAATTCCAAGAGATACTACAAAAATCTCAAAAACCATGATATGTTATTATAAATAAAGAGATAAAAAACAGAATAGAGAACAGAAATGAATCACTACACATATGGTCAAATGATTTTTAACAAAAGCATAGAGAAAATTTTAACAGTGCTGAAAAAATGGTTACCTAAGTACAAAAGTGTGAAGTTCAATACTTCTCAAGATAAATAAGAATGAACTTAACATATTATGGACATAAATATAAAAACTAAAACCATGAAACTTTTAGAAGAAATCGTAAGAGAAAATCTTTATGAGTTTGAGTTAGGCCAATTGTTTAAAAAATATTACAAATATATATGACATTTAAGTCAGCACATGAAAAAGTGTCAGATATCACTGGTTACAGGATAAATGCAAATTAAAACCACAGTGTGATGCCACTATACACCTATTATATCACCTAAAATCAAATAGACTGACAGTACCAAGTATTGGCAAGAATATGTAGTAACTAAAATTCTCATTCTTTGTTATTTTAATATAATAAAATTACTTTGGATAATAGCTTCTAAGTTTCTTAATCTAGTAAATGTTCACCTACCATAAACTTGTCCATTCCACTTCATTCATGAGAAATGAAAGTATATTTCCCTGTTAGAATGGAGAATATTACATATTTTTTCAATAAACTAAAACTGAAAAGTATCCAAATGGCCATCAATTTGTAAATAAGCATCTCTTGAAAGCCATTATTACAGGAATACAAGAGAAGAAACTACTGATCCACAAATATGAATGAATCTTTAAATAATTGTTTTGTTTTATATTTAAAATGTAACCTAAAAGTCATATGTGTCTGGAAGATTATTGGAACCTAGGAGTCCCATACGCATCAGTAGATAAATCAGTGGCTGAATATGCTGCTAGTAGGTTAATTTCTGGTTTGACCTGTGTCCCTTACAGTCATGACCTGAAAGGGTTCATTCTTGTTCCCAGCTCCTCCTTTCTTTGTCTTTCCTGGCTACCAAGGGTAAAGCAGCATTCCACTGCCATAGCCAACCACTACGTCATTTCTGTTTGGAGCCAGCTTACCATGGACTGAAACCATGGCCCAGAATAAACTTTACCTCCTTTACGTTGTGGACATTGGATATTTTGTCCCAGCAACAGGAAAGAGATAAATACAATATTATGGTGAATGAAAGAAACCAGAAATAAAAGATTAGATATAGAATAATTCTGTCTATCCAATACTCTATAAAATGTAAATTGTTCTAAATTGTCAGAAAAGAGATCAGTGTTTGCCCAGGGTTGTGGGGGCTGGAGGGCTGAGAAGAAGGAATTATAAAGTGGCAAAAAGAAACTTTCAGAGGTGAAAGAGAGCTCTATTAAATTGGTTGTGGTAATTACTGATCTGCCACTTTGTCACATGTAAATTAAACCTTGAATGAAGCCATAAAGTGATAAGGAAAAGACTTTTGATTATTGCATATGATACATAAAGAAATATTATTCTGTCTTTTCATGGAAGACTTAAAATGTGCATTACTATATCACATATTTGAAATGCCCAGTTGCAAAACATCTTGTTTTACTCAAACTATCATTTCTGAAATGCTTTTTATATTGAAATCCTTTACTCAACATTTTTTCTTTTCACATAATACCTATAATTATCCTCAAACACCAGCACTCCACAGATCTTGCTTTAGGAAACACTGGTCTTGAACAGGAAGCAATGGAATCATGTCTGAATTGGAGACTGCAGTTACAGAACAGAGTCAGGATCATCAGGTGCGAGGTTAGGATGAAGAAACCTTTAATTCCACACTAGGGGTAGATTATATGGGAGTCTATTTTGATACCTCATTGGACAAGATGACAAGTTATTCCAAGTAGACGTTAGCAACACAGTTAATTGCAGGGTGACAGTTATATAAGGTTAACAACCAAGAAAGAGACAGAAATTTGAAAGAAATATTAAAATGGATAGAAAAATGTAGGTGGGCAATAGGTCCAAGGATGTTTAGGACTTTTTTTTGTAACAGAAGGTATTCTCTTGACAGGTTAGCCAGAATAAAATCTGTGCAAAGAGATAGTAAAATGACTGTATTTGGAAGGAGATTTATAAGAAAATCATATATTACAAAATTCTCTACTTTTAAAAAGATTAGCATTAATCATATATAAGTTTAAATTATATGATTGATCATTTACTTGAGAAAAGTCCATCATATCGTGGATAATCAGGCTTGATTTAACTATATTCCGATTACTAAAATCAAATGGTCTCTGTGAGAATCAGACCCAACAAATCTTCTACCAAGTTTTGTCGAGACACATCAAAACCTTTGGCTTTGCTCAATGTTGAAAAACAGACAATATTTGCAGACAAAATTATAAACATCACCAGACTTTCTTGACTACTTCGTTTTTTAAGATGTGTTCATGTCCTCCATTGTGACTCTTGGAGGACAGATGATGAGACTGAAAAGTATTAAATCTTATCCTAAGATAAGGAATTGCTACACATCATTTATCCAGGAAGTGTTCCCAGGAGAGAAGGACATGGGAATGAAGAAGGCAGGGCATGAAATGGTAGGAAGCCAAGCAAGAGTGAAGATGCAGGCAGAGTCTAAGTTTCAGCCTGACCCCACAGGGGAGCTCTATAGTATTCATCATGTCTCATAAGTGCTTCAGGTTTAATTGTGGGAATTGTGCTTTTATGATCCCATATTAGTCAGTCATTATCTATGAGATACTTGGAAAGTACATAAATCCCCAGGCAGCTTTGGCTTCTTGTGCTTATGGGCAAAGCATCTCTGGTTATCTAAAGACATGTTTCCAAAACAAGTTGAAAGTGTAGGCTGATGGGAACAAAACCCACAGAAGCTGGGAGATCTGGCCTGAGCACAAAATGTCTACTACTTGTGGGTTTTGTGAATTAAGTAGGGTCAGCCAAGATTCAGTGGTGTGGGAAGTAACATTTCATGTAAGCACTGTTTTAAAATTAGCCACAGAAACCATCCAATATTTTCATTGCCAAGTTTACATCATTTATTTCCAAGTCTTACATCAAGCTTTTGCATTTTTATGTGTTCCTGATAAAAATGAGGAAAGGAGAAAAGTGAAAGAAAAAACAAGATTTTCATATAAAAGACCAATTTCTTCTTGAAGCACAATATAGAAGGTACAAAGTTAAAACTTTCTAATTTATAAATATTATTCTCTTTGCTTATGACATCCAGTGGTTGAATAAATAATTTGTTCATCTTTCAATCAAGGTTTCCTTTCGAATAGTGCTATAATTTTTATCTTAAGCAGTCCTCAAATGTCCATGTGGTCAATGTTTGGTTCCCAGGGTTGCACTAATATGAGGCGGTAAGCACTTTAAGAAGTGGAGCCCAAGGAGAGTCCTCTTTAAGTCTTTGAAGTGAGCCTTTGAGGAGATAGTGCACACCAGCTCCATGCTCTTTCTCTACCTCTTCTCAATTCTTGGTGATGAGGTAAGTGATTTTTCCTCTACTACATGCTTTTGCCATGATATGTTTGCCTCTCTACTCAAAGCTCATGGAGCCAAGGGCTAATGAACAGGAACATCCTAGTTTGTGAGCCAAAATAAACCTTTTTTTCCCTCTTGCCTAATTGCTCTGGCTATTCTTTTGAGAAAAATATTGAACAGCAATGGCGATAGCAGATATCCTTGTTGTGTTCCTGGTTTTAGAGGGAAACTTTTTAGCTCTTCCCAATTTAATATGATGTTGACCATTGATTTGTCATAAATGGCTTTTAACAGATTTTCTTGAGATAAGATCATTCTATACCTACTTTTTCAGAGTTTTTATCATGAGTGGATTTTGGATTTTGTCAAAGGCTTTTTTCTGCATCAGTTGAGATGATCATGTTGTCTTTGTCTTTGTTTCTGGATTACATTTGATTTGCATATGTTGAACCAACCTTGCATCGCTGGAATGAAGCCTACTTGGCCATGATGCATGATCTTTTTGATTCATTGTATTTTTTAGGATTAATTTAGAATTTTAGAATTAATTTCATTAATTTCTGCTCTGATCTTTATAATATCCTCCCTGTACACGCTTTGAATTTGAATTTTTGTTGCTTTTCTAGGAACTTGAGGTCCATAATTAGGTTATTTATTTAGTCTTGCTGTGTTTTTCTGATGTGGGCACTCACAGCTATAAACTTTCCTCTTAGGACTGCTTTTATTGTATCTCATAGTTTATGGTATGTTTTACTGACATTATCATTTGATTCTAGGAACTGTTTTATTTCTTCCTTGACTTCTTCTGTGATCTGATGATTATTCAAGAGGGTATTGTTCAATTTCCATGTGTTTTCATAATTCATGTGATTTGTTTTGCTCATAAGTTATAGTTTCATTGTGTTCTCATCTGGTAATATGCATGGGATAATTTCAACTCTTTTGCATTTACTTAAGTATGTTTTTTGGACTAGTATGTGGTCTATTTTGGAACAAGCCCAATATACTGCTGAGAAGAATGAATGTTTTGTTGTTGGGTGGAACACACAGTAGATACCTATTAAGTCTATTTGTTTGAAGCTTTGGTTCTACTCTGATATTTCTTTGTTTTTCCTGTTTAATTGCTCCACTCACCAATATGAAGTTCTCTGTTTCTTTTAATCAGTTTTAATCAGTTTTGGTTTGAAGTCCACCTTTGGGAGTGAACTGTGGTATTCTTAATGGCACAAAAGTAATCTCCTATAGTAGTGACAAATATACCACCTTGGTGGCAATAGTAAGCATGTCAGCAAAAATAATTTCCTCCAAGACAAGCTGAATATTGACATATCATAAAATCCAATCATGTACCATACTGAACCATAGAAAAGACATTTATAATTGCAGGAATTTGTTTAATGACCAAGTTCTGTTCCTGTAACTAGGTTGCTAAATGAATTGGTCATTAAATTAAGAATTGCATATAATATATACATTATAATATTTAGAACAAAGAAATGGTCAAAGGAAATGCCAACTTGATGACTTTGCTTTTATTTGAAAAACTCCTACATGCAGTCCTATAATGTATAACAGAACATAACTATAGTTCTGTATCATACAGAACAATCAGCAAAAATTACAGTATTGTATAAACAAGGTATACTGTACCCAAAAAAGACATTGAAGCTCTATAAACAAGATGTACAGAGCTGTACCAGATAAAGGGAGCAGTTGTCCAAGTAGTATGTCCAATCAGTGAGTACAAGCAGTGAGTAGAAAGTCTAAGCAGTCATTAAACAGGTAAGTCATTAAACAAGGAATGTCTATATAGAATATACACCAGGAGAAACCAAATATTGACCTTCAGTAAATATTTACTAAATATGACAACTCTGCCTCCACTAACAATAGAAAAGAATTAAACAGTTATAAAATACATATCGCTAAGTAAAAATCAGAAAAGTGTAATGGTTATACTAGTAAAAATATAGGGAATGGAAGAATGAAAGAAAAAAATTTTGAAAAACTCAACAGTGGAAGGTGAGGAGAGAAAAATGAGATGAAGGATTCTCTTAAAGAGTTAAAGTATATTAATAGAATTAGATAAAGGTAACAGAGAAGAACAAGCAATAAAAAGAGGAGAAAAAAGAAAAAGTATCAATAATAAAAAGAAAATCATTAAAAAGAAAAAGGAAAACAGAAAAATGAAAGAGATAAAGTAAAAGGGAAATTCTCCAAACCTCAATAAACCAGTGAAGAAGAAAGGTGGGGGCATAAGTGCAAGAAAAGAAACAAATTTCTCCATATGTTTGAATGAGTGTTTTTTTTTTTCTTTCCAGAACTCACAGTTTGAGTATCCAGCAGGCCATGTCTTTTGCATGTAGCTTTATGGCCTGTGAGTTTGCGAGGTACCACCCTGTTCCCGAGGCCCCTTTTCTGCTTACCCCAGGCTGTAGCAACTGTCCAAGCCCAAGTGTGTCCTTGCTCACACTGGTAGATGGGGAAGGCGGTCAAACCTCAGATCTGTGCTGGATTTACGCCACAGGGAAAGGATTCAAGCAGCCCACTGTGCTTAATACCAACACTTTCAGGTGAACTGTTTCTGAGTGCAAGGCAAGTTGGGCCTGGCTTCTCATCATGGAGGATCTGGACTGTATAGCTTTTAAGTCTGAGTTTAGACTTTTGAGGGGTTCCCCTTCTAGCCTTCACCCTTTCTGTGACTGTCTCCCATGGCTGTCTCTCACCCTGTCAGCATGGGAGGGTTACAGTGAGAACCCTGAATTGAAGCGGTTTTTTTTTTGAGTCTCAGGGTTAAATAATCAACCCTTTCCTTCAATAGCAACTGAGTCCCACTCTCTGGCAATATGACAGGCGCCACACTGGATTCCTTCTCCAGCTGTTGACTACTCTGTGGAAGGAGCCACCTCAGAGCAAAGCCCCACACTACTCTTACAGTTCACAACAGCTGTGGGTTGATCCTGAGGCCAGTGCTGACAGACGTGCACAGAAGTGTCTCCCTGGACCTCTTGACCCAGGGCTTATTCTAAAGAAGCAGGTTCCCCTTCCTCAAAGTGGGGTAAGTTTCCAGGATGCTTTGCTCTTTTGTCTGTGTTGTGGTCCATTTCTCCAACTGTACCTTCTAATTATTCTGTTGGTTCCTTCTGGATTCCTGAAGATCTAGAAAAAAAGAGTTCTTTTTTTCCTTTTTGACCAGTTGTTATTTTTTAGGTGTCTGGATTCCAGATTTCTGAGAGACTTCATTTTGCTCCTGAGCATTACTCCACCACTTTGTTTCTCCCCCAATTTTTTAATACTTATCAATTATTTCTGGCCGTGTTTTATAGATTATGATTCCAAGGTCAGCTACGTCAAAATATCTTGGGGAATTATTGAATCCTTCCTGAGTCCCTTCCTAGAATTCTGCATTCAATTTTCTGATGATGGGTTCCTGGCCATTCTTTTCTTAAAAGACTCCCAGATATTTGGGTACACTTAGGAATGAAAACTTCTCCTGTAAATGGCAGTGATATTACACTCAGCTATCACCACAAGCACTTATTAAGAAAAGAAAGCCCCTAGGAAGAAATTTGATGAAGATGAAGATGATTAAGCAGAAGGAAAGTAAAAAAGTTGAGTAGTAAAGCTCCAATCAGTTTAAGTTTTGTAGAGGCTTTGAGGGATTTCTCTACTTTTAACATTGCTTCTTTCTATTCTAGTGCCCTTTTTATTCCTGCTGGCTATGTTTAAGTCATATTATTCTAATCATACTTTGTCAAATAAACACAATTACTAAATTGAAGCTGAACATCTTCCTCTGGTCTTCAAATATGATTCCAATATATATTTCCAGTCATTTTCACTACATTTGTTAGAGTCCTCTCAGATTCATCTACTGACCTACCTTTATCTTATTTATGCATTCTTAAATTCTACTCTGCTTGTAATACACTATCTTATCCTTTCATATCCGTCTTAAAGACTCAGAACTAATATGATCTTTTAATTTCTAGAACTGGCCACTCTAGCCCATGCTCCATTCTTCCAAAAAACTTATAAAGAATTTTATAATCCATTGGTCATGTATATTTTTTGTGGTCTCATATTTGAGTTCTTATTTGTTTCTTCTTTATTACATGTAAGGTCATTCTTATTGTGAACACATCTATTATATAGATTTGTATTCTTCACAGCTTGACTTTATTCTTTCATGGAATCATGCTCAGCAGATAATTATTACAAGAAAAAAAATAGTATTTAGATTCTAGAGCTTGCAAAGGGATTCCAGGATTAGTTTAACTGTTTAACAATTCATTTCTGCCTCACAAGTAAGAAGTTTGTCCTCTCATCTACAGCTATAACCACTCATATACAATTTCAATCAGCCATTCCCCATACCATTCCGTACAAATACATACTTGAACTAAATGCATTCTATTTACCAAGAACAGGTTATTTTAGAAGAAAATAGCCACCAGCCCCAACCTATCACTTTCTTTTAAACATGAGGCTACCCCAAATACTAACTATATTAAATTTAGGGCTTACTACAGTTCTGCCTTAAATGTTGTACTCTCACATCTAGAAAAATTCTGAATACTTTAACAATATTCTCTTGGACAGACTGGCATTTTTTTGTGTTTTAATTATCTACTTTCTCAGCAACCTGAAGTTTATCCCATGGATTCATACTGCACAGAGTCTCACAGAATGTTGAACAAGAGGTGGGTTGGGCTTACTGGACATTGAATAATGAGAAGAACATCTCTTTGTATAAATGAAGGTTCAAGTTTTTTTCATAAACAGTACAGGAATTTGGAAGACATTTCAAGCAAGTTTGCAAGGATCTTTGAAGTTTTTTTCATATGCAATCACAGATAGTTTCTATATCACCTCCATGATATATTAGCTTTGCTGCCTTGTAGGGAGCAATGAATTTTTCTGAGTCTCCGTTTCCTTGTCATTGTTAGGGTTAATGAAATATGGCCTTTTGCTTTCAACACTTGAGCATTTACATTTACTGTATAAATTCTTAGTATTTAATGAAGAATAGTTTGGGAATGTGTTGATGTTTATTCTCATACAGCACACTAGCAGATTATTTGGGACACTGTTAAAAAGTCTTTTTCGAATAAACTATAAGCTTCACGTTTGCCAGTATATGTTATATAATTAAAAATATTATGTCAATTTTAGGAATATGCATACTTTCTACTACCCTGATTTTAAGATAAATAAAATATTAAAATTCAGCAGATTAATGTGCATTACTCTTGTATTTGCTATTTCAATTTTAGTTTCCTTAGTGTGAATAGCTGTAATAGGATATATAATTAAAACATGGTTATTATTTTCTACTTTAGAAGTAACTACTGTCAAAAATAAAAATGTGTTTTTAAAATTTTTTGATTAATTTTATTGATACATTTTAGGTATATAATATGATGACATTCATCATTGGAAATTGGCTCCTTTACATAATGTCTCTTGGTTCTTAATTTTTCCCCATTCCCCTGCCCTCCCTTCAACCCCTTCATCTCTCCTTATTTTTAAAGACTTTGTTTCCATTTTTTTAATTTTCTCATATTAATTCCATTCCTTTCTTTCCTTTCCCCTACTCCTCCCACTTCCCCTTCCCCTTTGCCCCTTTTTTTCCTATTTCACATTATCTATTATATCTTTTAGTCCTTGTTTACACTTTCAGTTTCTCACACTAGAGAAACTATTCAGTATTTACACATGTGTGTCCTATTTATTTCACTTAAGAGTATCACCTCAATGTGCATCCATTTAACTATAAATGTCTCTAATTTATCAAAAATATGTTTTAATATTTGGAAACATGAATAAAAATTGAATTATAGCACATATTTTTAAATATGCAGAAGTTTTCTTGTTAAAGAAGTGAGACTCCCCTAGAGAGTATAAAGTTCAGATTATTGTTTCTGTTTAAATAAATTACATATTTGTTAGAAATATATTGAAGAAAAAATAGTATAATTTTAGCAATGCAATTGTATATATATTCTTCCCTTAGTTCTGAGCAATTTTTATGCTTTTGATGCAGCTTGATTTGGAGAGTTGCCTAAGTTCATTTTTCATTTAGACTTTTAAAGGCTTTTTTTTAAATTTTCAGCTTCATTGATGTATAACTGATAAATCAGAATTGTATAGATATTTAAGGTGTACAACATGATGAGTCACTCTACGAAAACATTGTGAAATGAGAATCACAACAAATGAGTTAACATATTTGACACCTTATATAATGACTACATTAGTCAGGGTTTTCCAGAAGAACAAAACCAATAAAATAGATATAATTACAAGAGAGGATCAATTAGATTGAATTACATGAGCAGAGACTGAATTGTCCCACAATGGCCACTGTTTGCTGCCTGGGAATTTTGAGGAAACTGGTAGCTGCTTAGATCAAGAAGCTGGAAGGCTCAAAACAAGAGGAACAATTGATGCAGCCCCCCTTGGAAGCTTCAGGCCCGAAAGCCTCTTGGAGAGCTGCTGGTGCAAGACCATTTCGAAGGCTGAGGAAACTGGAGTCTGATGTCCATGGGAAGCACTGGAAAATGCTCTTGTTGAAGACGGTCAGTTGTTCATGTACAAGCTTCTCCTCTTCTTTGTTCTGAAATCAGCCTCATGGATGGTGCTGTCCCTGTTCAGGGTGGGCCTTCCCCACTCAGTTCCCTGAGCCACTTGCCAATCTTCTCTGGAAATGCTCTCTCAGACATAGCCACAAGAGTGCTTTACCCGCCTTCTAGGCATCCTCCAATCCAGTCAAGTTGATTAACCAAAATTAATCACTCTCAGTAGCTTTTCTTCCCTTATACTGCACTGAACCCAGGGAACACTGAGCTATATGCTCAGCTTTCTCTTTTTAAAAAATTTTCTTTTGAGATATGTCCTAAGTTTCCCAGGCTGACCTCACATTTGCAATCCTCCTGGCTCAGCTCCCTAAGCAGCTGGGAGTACAGGTAAATTCCACTGTGCTTGGCCACAGTAACCTTTTTTGTATATGTAGTAACCCCACTTAAAATCTACTTGGTAAATCTCAAGTATACAGCACAGTACCATTAATCTAAATTCTTAATCTGATTTATACTTCCCTCCATTGTGGCCCTAAAAGTCTGCAGTATTTCTGTCACAAGCCACTTCAAATTATTTCTTTCAGCTTTATGTTTTCAATGCAAAGCATCTCTAGCAAAGAGTGGATGTTTAATACGTATTTAATAAAGAAATAAATAAGTTCATTTATAAATAAAATGAAATAAATGTTTAAGGATGAAAAAATACAAGAAACTTTTGCTTTTCACTTTTTCCACATTGAAAAATGTGATGAAAACTTACTAAAAGCATCTACTGCAGCAAAGCCCTTCTTTTGTTCTTTCTTTTTTCCTTCCTTCTTTCTTTTCTTTCAGTTTTTAAGAAAAAACACAATTGATAGACAAGGAATTGAAGGAAAGGAGAGATAGCTACTCATCAAGATAATGAGAGAATGTCATTTAAGCATAAACACTGCTAAAGAGAGGCAAGGAGGGGAAAGCAGTAAGTGTTGGCGTGAACAGAGCATTGCAGACAGAGTGAGGAGAAAATCCCATAGCATGGGGAAGAGTGAAGCCCATGCATGACAGCAGGCACATGTGCTCTATGACCATAGAGTCCACAGGCGATCAGGATATAAAGAGTGGTTTCCAGCTACTTCACCACTGGGAGAGGACACCTGGGATGACAAGGAGCAACACTGTATGGTGAGAGTCAGAATGTGAGGGAGATATTAGCAGGGCAAACAAGAAATGTATTAAGCCCTGTGCCTGTTACAGTGAAGCAGGACAGCATTTTCTTCCTGCTACTCTGTTGAATAGGGCAACATTATAATAACTAGCAATGAAACGACTAGCAATGAAATGACTGGCAATGAAAAGGAAGAAGAGTCCAATTATCACGCTGCATTATTTATAACCAAAGTTACTTTTAAAATGATATTTAGGAAACAATTTCATGTTTAGGAAAATTAAAAAAAGAAATAGTGAGGTAAACTAAAAATTGAATAAAGCTGTTGTCTTAGTCACTTTCCTTGTTGCTGAGACATAATACCTTAAAAATTAAGGAAAAGAGATCTATTTGGGCTCATAGGTTTTAGAGGTTTCCATCAAGATGGCCAGGAAGGAGAGTGAGAAGGAAGGAGCCAGGGGCGCCCTCACAGTGACCTGTCTCTTTGAGCACCTTCCAACAGCACACTCAGCTGCTGCACCAACTGGTGAATGATTCCTCTGGTGAATGCAGCACCCCCATGGTTCAGTCATGTTCCACAAGCCCTGCCTCTGAGCCGGTGAAGCCTTTGGGGGACATTCTTGATTTAAACCATAACAATTGGGTTTATGATCTAAGTTAACATTGAATCAAGTGTTTTCATTCACAATTCTTTCCCTCCCACTTCCTCTCTTTCATTTGCCATTCCTTTTTCCATTTATATCCACAATTACTGACTGCCACGAGGATGCAATAAAAAACAAGCCAAACATTGTTCACACCTGCATTATGGGATCATAGTCAAATAGAAAAAAAATTGTACTTGTCAATAGATGAATGGGATGATCAGATGGGAGAGGAAATTGACATAATATAAAGGTGGAAAGATGAGTTTTCATTTCTTCCTCCTATTCTTTCTCCTCCTCCTCCTCTTCTTCCTCCTCCTTCTCCTTCCCCTTCTTCTTCTTCTTCTTCCTCCTCTTCCTTTTCTTAACACTTGGGATTGAAGCCAAAGCCTTAGGCATGTCAGGCAAGCACTTTACCACTGTTCCCTAGCCCAAAAACTTTTGTAATACCATCCTTGATGATACTCTCTTTCAACTGCAACAGCTTCTGGTTACTGACGACCCTTTATTCAAACTGCTTTTATAAACAAATCTCCTTTCCAGCAGAAAGCTTAGTCGCTTCCCTCTCCTCCTTCCATCTGCTCCTCACCAGATGTTAGATAGATGTGTAAATGGAAAGTTTGATCAGATGTTCTCCTTATGTGTTCTGCTAAATTATGAAAGATTTAACAGTTGGTTTAAAACTTAGACAAAATCAACTAAAAGTATAAAGAATGAACAGGAAGGAGGAAAATTCATCTATGGTAAATACTGCCCCATCTAGTCTAGGTTCACATTAATTGAGCCATTCCCAGTTGTTTATGTGCCTAATTTAGACCCTGGACAGGTGAAGTTTTCACAGCAAGGATAGAAAGAACTGTATAGCCACATTAAATGTTCTTTTTTTCTTGTTGGTAATTGAGATAAATTTGGAACACAAAACACTAAAAGAATCCTAATATTGTCTAACCATTAACCTCTAGGCTTTATTTAAAGATACTGTGCAAATAGTATAGCATTATACTTCCAAAGATTGGTCAGGCCACTTTTCTCTTGTTTGTAAGGGACTCATACATTGATTAGAATCTGTGGACTGTGCTGAGCTGAGAATAGCTTAAGAGCAATCACTTTTGGAGCAAGCTGGCTGTTTGAGAACTAACTTAGAAACCAAATCTTTCTTTTCTCCTCTTTTGCCATGATGCTGAAGCCAAATACTGGTGATTTTTATTAACGAAAATACATTCACTATTTTTGAAATTAACTATTCTAGTTTAGAATTGCAATCAACACACTTCTAAGAACTTCAGTGTTAATGTGCTCTCAAAGCAAGTGGGATTTTCACTGATAGAGTAAATGTGTTATTCATTTGTTACCCTGAGAAAGTTGATGTAATAATGTAAATCCTGAAACATTTCATTGATGCTAGACTCTATCATTGGTTATTTTGGAATTATTTGGAGGAAATATATAATTAAAGAAATCTAGGGATTCTTTTTTTAACTTTAGTTCTCTGATAAGGTAAAATTTTCTGAACATGAGCATGGAAGCTGGAGGTTGCCTGTCCAAATGTTAGAATTAATAAATGATTCAGCAAGAATCTTGTGGTTTTTCAGTTCTCCCCAATATAATTTACTCTGATCCAACATAACTCCATTCTGAAGCCACTGTGTATTTTTTAATTTCCTGTCTGTGTCTGACATTGTTGAACAATATACAGTTCGTTCTGTTTCAAAGTTATAGTGGTTTTATAATGAACATATTTTTCTTAACATGGTTATTAAGATTTACTCATACTGACAATTAGATCTAGAATGTTAATTCTTTCTACCAGAATTAGTTTCCATTTCATAAATACACCACCACTTATTTATCCATTTTCATATTTGTGGAAAATTCAGTTGTTTTCTGTCCCTGTGGTAACTTTATTCGTACCCTTTAATTAGAAAGCTGTTTCTCTTACCTTTTTTCATGATTAGTGGTATATTTGCAGTCAGTTCTCTCCTATTATTTTCTATCTTCTTTTCGTTTGGTTGGTTGTGTGGTTTTTTTTTTTCATTGTTTTTGTTTGTTTGTGGTACTGGGCATTGAATCCAGGTATTTATATGGAGATCTATTCCCAGATTTATTACATTATTTTATTTTACTTTTTGACTTTGAGACAGGATTTCACTAAGCCAGTAATTGCCTAGGCTGAGCTCCAATTTTCAGTCCTCCTATTTTAGCCTCCCAAAGTGCTGGGATTACAGGCTCATGCCTTCATACCCAGATGTGTCTTTTTTTTTTTTTCAACTCATGAGTTTTCTTAGACAGTACTTGACCTTTCCTTCTTTTATCAAATTTATAAATTTTCTTTATTTATTGTATGTCTTTTTACTAACTGAAGGTTATGCAATCTATTTCTATCCTCTAATGAGTATAATTTTCTAGCCTATATAATTGAATTCAACCTAATGTTTATCAACATTCTGCTCATCTTTTGAAGAACAAATGGACTGGCCCTCTGGTTAAGCACATTTTGACTTGAGTCACTTCGACGAGTATCATCTTCTCTAACAGTATCATCTGGTACTTTAAGCTCCTGTTTTTAATGCTCCAGGTTAGTTGTAAAGTTCATCCATCACAATTTTCATAAGTGCTTTATCTTTGCTTCTTGCACAACACCTTGTCTTGCTGAGTTTATTTCCTTTTTTTTTTTTTTTTTGCACAAATACATGTGTGGTTGCTATGTAACTGGATTTATATGAGTAGTAAGTAGGTGGGCTGTTTTTGCTTTGGCTGTAATTATAATTTATAAGATGCTGGATTCCACATTGGCAGTTGAAGCAGATTGAAGATAGTGTTGCGCTGGCCATATTTCTTGCTTTTAAAAAGACTCTTCTCAAGTCAAATTGTTCCTTTTTTGAAGATAATCTGTGCTTGTATGATGCTACTTTTTCATTTTTTTTTCAGGTTATACATTTCCCTATAACATATTCAGGTTTTATATTATTGGTTAAAACTCTTGACTTTCCAGTATGTATGATTTCAACATTTTTGGAATATTCTCTTTCCCTTCTTATTCTTTCTTCTCCTCCCCTTTAAACCATTTATTTTATCCACATTGTTACTTCTCATTTTAAATTACATGACTTTTCTTTCCTATTGTTCATCTATATTCGTATGTACTGAATCATGATTATTTTTCTCATTTCTCTTTTTACCCTTGAGAGTTTAATTGCAATTATGTATTTTTATTTCTCCAAGTTTATTTTCTAACCTTACTTCTTTTTTACCCTTCTTTAAAAGATTCCTTTGCCAGTTCTAATTTTGCTATCATCTCTCAGTACTTTACATGTTTTGTTGCCTTTTTAAATAGGTCTTGTATGAAACTGCTAGGAATCTAAAACTCTAGGCTATTAGGCCGATTACCTCTCACTCATTAGGATAATTTCATTGCGTTTCTTAATTTTTTTAAACAAATGTGATCTAATGTTCTCTTGTCAAAGTTTTTAAGATATAGAGTGAATATATTGCTTTTTTAAAATAATAGGTAATCCAGGATTTTCCACACATTAGGACCTGTTTTAAAAATAATCCCTTTAAAATGTTAGTGTAAGTGCTTTTATGTAAGTTTGAACCATATTCTTTTATCTAGTGTTAAGGTAGGTTTTCATTCAGTTTTTCATTTCTTTACCCCATTTTTCTATCACACTTAGATCAAAATTTACATATCCTTTTCCCAATTGGTCATGACAATCTTAATCCAGGTTCTTGAACCTGTATCAGAATCTGATATGATCTTTATAAAGCATAGTGATCACGTTACCAAACAATTTTACCCCTGTGTTGAAACAGCTTTAATAAGATTGCTGTTATTCCTCAGATAAAGCTAAAAATCTTAAAGTGTTTTTATGTATTTATCCATTTCTTTCTACTACTTACCCCTCCTCCTTACTAATATCTTTCTAATTCATCACACACTCTACAGTTCACCTGTGTTTGACTTCTAATTTCTTGATTAACAAATTCTCTTTCTTATGGATCTTTAAACAGCTATTACTACTTCACAGATTATTTATTCCCTTTCCTTTTCTAAGATAACTTTTACTGATTCTGGTCCTTGGCATTATATAAATTTCACTAGCATGGAGTTTTTATAACCCATGTGCATTTTTCTTAAAAGTTACTCCTTACCATTATAATAACCTATTCAATTGTTTGTCTTTATTGTGAAATTATAAACTCCATGAGGGCAGGAAGAATGTCCATATCATGCTTACTACTATATAACCAGTGCCAACAAACTTTCTATATGAAGCATCTGTAAAATTACTATTTTTTGTACCAGGGTTCGAACTCAGGACCTTGTGCTTGTGAGGCAGGCGCCGGAACCACTGAGCTAAATCCTTGGCCCTACTATTTGTTTTATGAAACAAATAAGTGCACATATTGAATAAGTGAATGAATGGTAGTTTTAACTTTTTTTCTGGTTTTTTAGTTGTGATTCAACAGATACTATTAAATCTAATTATACTCATAAGGCCATGAAATTCCAAACCAATTTTATGTATACAGTTGATTACCTTAAATATAAAATATACTAAATTCATATGAATTTTTATGGCTACTGCTTGGATAATAAAGACTATATTATCTATAGAATTCTAGATTCTTGTCTCAGAAATGACTGCTTCTTGTGGTCAGAATTTGACCAACTCTAGAATTTTAAGGATCTTTAAATTATATAATCTTCTTGACCCTTTGTCTAAATTTGCACTGATCCTATGCCCAGATCTTGCCAATAAACTTTTTTTTTGACCATAGCAATGGAGAACCTGAAACCATGTTAATATTTCATTGTACCAAGTTTAATTTTAAGGATAATATATGAATATGGACAAGAGAAGTGGGCCCCCTCACTGAGAAAAGCTAAAAGAAATTCTCCCTGAAGAGTATTAAAGTCATCCTAGATAGAAGATGTGAAGGAGGAAGATGTTACATACATGATCCTCACCTGGCCCTGGTATGTCACCGCAGGCAGAAATCCTGAAATGAAACATCAGATGCCACCTTCACGCTGCCTTACCAATGGGTATCTGTGCATGAGCTGTCAAGAGCTCTTGACCTAAGGTTGTAGGAGGAAAGAAAGCAAATAAACATCAGTGTTCATCTACATATAGTTAATAGTGGGAGAGGTACTGGTATTCTTCTTTGTATTCAATTATTCTACAATAGATATTAAGATATACAATGTGCTGTAACTTGAATATTAAATATATTTCTCTTCCCTATGTATATATAGTTGACTGATTTCATAAGGAAAGATGTTTTTCTTTATATTTTTCAATATTGTTTTATGTTCATATTTAAAGAAGTGAATTTTCTCTATGTATACACTTTTCCCAGTTCCATAAAAAATAAAATAAAATAAAACAAAACAAATCTGTAGCTGAATCTTGCCATAAAATAGCTTGGAATACAGGCAGCAGCATGTTTGTATATTTTTTACTCCTTGAACTTGTTCAGATAAAATAGTCTTTAATTTAGAATTTTAAATTTCACTCTGCTCTAACCTGTGTTAATTAAAAAAATAAAGACTTAATTGATGATTAGTAGGGTTCTTTCAGCTCCATATGTTATTAGAAAGCTGTATTTAAAATGTTACCTTTTTTGTAATGGACAAAAGTCTAATGCTTAAGTTTCTATAGAATTTGGAACAGTCATATTACACAAAAAGCTAGACATCTAAATATAGTGACATATGCTGTCGAAAGACTGAATCATTACTATTATAATACCCCTATCATACTAATCAAAAAGCTAGACATTTGAATATAGAGATGTATGCAGTTAAGAAATTGTTTCATTCCTATTCCAATAACCCTAATATATTTGTCAAGATTGTACAGATGATTTGTTGCTGAAGTTCTCCGACCACAAGGTACCAGCTAATACTACATAGGATGGTTGTTGATTTGTTCTTTCATAGAATTGTATGTATTTTACACTGGGTTCTTCATTGATTTTAAAAAGAACACAAGAATGAATCTGATGTACTTTTTATATTACAGGAATCCATCTGTTTTCTAAACATTGTCTGTATGAAAAGTGCTTTTAATTCAATAAACAAGTGCAGTTCCATCATAAGATTCAATGTAAAAGGGGCAATAATACAATAATAAATCAATACTGGGTTAATTTGAGGAATGGAACTTGAGTAGCACTACCAAATCAGCCCTAGAATTTAGATTTACAATGTGTGTGTTAGTGCCTGCATGATTCTCAAGTTTGTTAAAAATAAAACAAATTGATATTTTCTGCATTTATTTTAGCTAATTTCCACTGAGATTAATTTTCATAAACAAAGCACAAGATATTGGGCCTTGGATGAGAATTGTTTATAATATTTCTGGAATTAGTTAAATTGATGATAATGAATGTCCTCGATACAAATGTTTTGCTGCAGAGAGCACTCTTGTTAATTTCATTATCACTTCAGCAATTTCAAGGAGTTCATAAAACTAACATATAGTATGATTATGGATACGGCAATATTTTTAAAAGTGATGTCAGATGCCATTAGAAGGATATCTGATCATTTCATAGCCAATGTCCCCCAAATCTGTGAGCTCCGATATGCACAAAAGTCTTGTGAAAGAAAAAAATAACTTTTATTCCAAATTTCACAAGTTCCGTAGTGATTATGATCACATGTTCTGGAGAAATCTATATATAGTATTCCTTAACACATTAACACAGCGTCTGTCTAAATAAATGTTCACTCTTTAAATATTGTTAATTTAGCCCAATGTACTATAATAACAGGCTTCTTTTGGAAATCAGTATTTTTCATACTACTTGTTTCTTGGTCTTCATATTATGTCTATTTTCCAGTGGTTAAAATACTTAAAACTTCTGAGTGTAAAATAATGGTACAATATTTTAATTTTTGTGTAAATGCTTTCGTTATTTCTCTTCAAGGAAATCTGCCTAAAATGTGCTCCTAGGCACTGAAAGCATCCTGGAGTGTTTCTAAACTCTTATTTGGACATTGCTTTTGCTGCACAACTTTGTGGAAAAGTCTGACATACACTTCTCCTCATTGGATTTAAAGGTAACATTTGCAAAGTAAAAGAGTAAATAAATTTCTCTTTACTTCTTTATCAGGGAGCCTGAAATCTATATTGATTTTTACCACAATTGAGTTTCATGGCCTACGATAGTAAATTCATCTGTGGGCCATACCTGGTGCACATCTTTGCACATAGCCAGTTTAACTGACAACAAGCCTGCTCTGGAGACCCCAAGAGCTACAGTCTCTGACTTGGGGATTTCCATCCCCTGTCATCTCAAATGTCATTGCAGAAACATTCATCACAAGTCTCTGTCACCGGATAAATAATGGGCCTCTGTGATAGCTGCTGAAATGTACACAGTTTCACTGCTTGGGTGACAGGTCCTGCTGTTGGCTACTTGAGATTATGGAGAAGTTTGCCCTTGTCAAATGCTAAATGAGGAAGACATGAGCTTGCTTCTGAAATGCACTGTGTGTGCCCACTGAGGCTGCCAGGTGAGTGAAGGATGGTATCAAAATGAGAGCTCCCAGGACTGTGATGACATTTTTAGAAAAAAAAAAAATGAACAAAACATGGCCATCTTTCCTCTAGGAGTGTGTTACTGTTGAAAAAAATCTTTCATAGGCTGCTGTTAAGGATTTGGTGCTTTAAAGTTACACTTTCATGGAGAGAATAATTCCATGAAATGATAAAGGGCTTTTCTCCTTTATACTTCTGATCTTGAATGGAAAGAGAAGACTTAGGATTTCATACCATAATAATTGTCTCCCATTGAACAATATTGGGATGCTTTATTTTAATTGTTTAATAGGTTTTGTTGTAAATGTTAAATGGCTTGCATTAATGAAGCCGTGTAGCTTGAGCTGTCAGTATCAGGTCCAGGAATTATAACCATCATGTGTATTCAGAGATGTATCTTAAGGCTCAACAGGCAAGCGATATTGTCACATGTCCTGTTAAGAATGGAAGGACATCAGGTGAAATAGAGGATCCCCCAAATCATGATGTCCTTCAGGATCCCACTTGGCTATTGTCTCCTTTCTTTTATGATGCAACAGCTATTTTCAGGCTCTCATCACACCTCCCAGTCTATCTCATTATATCTATATTCACATGACGTGAACTTCCTAATTAATATGTGGAATAAAAGTATTGCCTAGGGAAATGAAGTCATGAAAATAGGAACTAAGGTAGGTTTTACCAAATTCATAAACTATTTTGTGTCATCCTTTTCTAACTGAGCTTTATGATGCTAGTTAAGGATAGTTAGCTGCCTTTATCATGGCTCCTCTTTGGTCTATTTTGTCTTTGGTTAACTTTCATTTCGGACCTGGAATCTGTTCCATCAATATTAACCACACTCTGATTTTTCTTCTTGTTTCTGACAAAATTCTAACTAATGTAATCTCAACATGACCAGAAACTCACTTAAGAATTAAATTTGAAAGCCAATACACTTCCTATAAACTAAACTTTTTGATTTGATATTTAACATTAACATTACATTTTGTAAGTCGTAAGTTAACTCTAAATCAAGGTCCTAAAAAGACATTATCTACCCCTCCAAAATTTAATCAGGCTTCAAATGGTACTAATAAATTTTGACCAAAATTTTAAAAATATGAAAAATTGGGACTTTCTCTCCCATTAAATTGTCTCAAAACTTAAGTACCCTTTTCATTCAGTGACCCTATTCCAGAATAAATGCTCATTAATTTGTCAGTTAATATGAAAGTATTTGGCCTTGGGTCATCCTGCAGTAAGGAAGACAGATTTTCTGTACTTTAGCAGGAAATTAATAAATGATGTGCTTTCAGAAAAGAACCCAGTTTTCCAAAATCACACTTCTGTAAATTGTCTGCCATTTAGCTTAGAAAGAATACACAAAAGGAAAGCTTTCTATATTCATGTCCAATAAGAAGTTTTGTACTTGTGAAAACAGAATCTACTTGGCTTCTACATCTTCAGAATTCCTTTGGGAATTTGGGAGTTTGGCCAAAGCATGATGTTTAAAACTATTCTTGCAGATAGTTCTTTTAATAGTCCCTGAGTTTAAGTTTTATTGCTTTTAAACAGTCATCAATTTTTCATATCACAAGGAGTATAATTATTTGTGCATTGCTATACTGGAAACTCTTCAGTGGATTTTTATAAAAATATCATTATTATTCATACTTGTCAACTAGAAAACTGTATTTTTAAACCTTTTTTTTAGCTGAAAGAGATGGAAGCTAAAATCTATGTCAAAAGAATAATATTTCATAATAAATTGCTTAAGTGGAAAACAGAAAACTTATCTATCTTGAATGTGTTCTATTTTTATTGTTTGCATTAAATGAAAGTGTATCTTACTAAGGTGGATTATTTTTGTCACTTTCTTCCCTGCACTGGCCAGATGTGCTAGTAAAATAAATCAACTTATAGCTAAGTTAGATACTATTAGTAGCACACTCAAAACTCTGGGGAAGTTTGAGCTTATTCTATCCCCAAGGAACAAGAAATCTGATTATATTTAAGGACATGATTTCTATTTTAGATGTACCACTCTGCTAGTGAAAGCTGTTAGAGAAATAGGAGCATAAATGGAGCAAATCTGTATCAGTGTCTCATGGGTCACTGAGCAAAAGTCTGCATGACCTGTGCTCAACCTCTTTTTGAAGTGTGTTATGATTGGGTGATGAAAGCTCTTTCTTATTGCCTGGAAATAGCTTCTCTCCACCAATGGTCAGAAATGATCTAGGGTGGGATTCAGAGAAAGGAGATTTATGGAAAGTACTTAACCTGAATCTAGATGAACAGGGAGAACCCTAAGGTCTCACCTGAGAACCAGTCTTTACCCAATACATTGCTAGGCAATGCTCAGAAGTTGTACTTCAGATATTCTCATCCCTTAAAAATTGAACTGGTAAAAATGTACTCATTGACTTAGAATGTAAACTTCATGTTAGAAATACATACATGTATAATAGATACATATAGACACACAAATACATAAATGATGATGTTCTACAAAATGCTACAAAAGCATCCAATTTACCCGTAATCTTCAACAGTTAAGATGCCAAGGTAGTTACTGCAAAGCTATAGCTGATTTTATGAAAGACCTTACTTTTCTAAGCACCAGCATCTCCACTGCCTTTCAAGTCACTCAATGCTTCTTTGGTATTTTTTTCTTAATTTCAGCAGAAACTTGGAGTAAATTTCTAATTAAAGTAGTGTTGGAAATATGAAGCAAGCAGAGTGAAATAAAATTAGCTAATGATTCTTAATTTTGGTTGCATACTGGGAATAACCCGGAGAGATTTAAAAATAAGTCCCACTCCCCAAGATTCTAAGAAATTGATATGGGTGTAACCTGAATTTGGGAATTTTAAACATTTCCTATGTGTCTGTTAACATGAGTCAAAACTGTGAACTACTGAGTTAAAGGTTGAATGGGATCACAAATCACCAATTAGTCTTGACACAAAGCAGCAATATTTTTGCCTGATTGAATGTAAAACATGGATATAATACAGATCATGTATGGAAATGTTCTTTATGCTATGGGATTCGTAACTCTTGTCAGGCATCAAAATGGAAGAATTCTCAGAATGGAAGATGCGTTAGAATTCTCTGGTTTCTGAATGTAGTCATTATTTATAGTAAGATTTGATATAAAATTTGTCATATTATTTGGAAGCAGTAATGCTCTCCCTTTTCTGTACAAATTTGTCATTTTCAATGGCTATAAAAATGAACTTGAAGACTAATAGAGTAAAAGTGAGTTTCAAAGTTAACATGAACTTATTAGACATTGTTGTAGTAGGTCATGAACAAAGCTTTCCCAGACAAAATTTTGAAGTCCATTCTAGGTTCAAAAATTATGGTTAGATTTTGGAGGTAAACATCAACATTGAGAATCCTAGTTCTTGGGGATTTGGGTATTTTAAATAAGCATTTATGGCTCTGAAATTCATTTCTCCTTCTTCACTCATAAAAGCAATGATAATTAATTCAACAGTTACTTTAAAGAGGATACGATGCTTGTGATACTGAAATAGAAAAGTACCAACCTGATTTTGTGAAAATAAGTCTTCTAGGGAAAAATGAAATAGATCAGATTGTTTGGTTTCTTCCTAGATTTTTTATTGATTCATTTCCTAGGGTCAGTTATGCTTTAAAAACAAACAGATGTTTTGTCCTTATGCATAGCCTTTGTCATAAAGTTATAATAGGATGACAACATATGCATAGAGTGGGTAAGTGGTAATATGAAGAACTTGACCTTGCCACAGAGTAGACTCTAACATCTAAAAAGGATTTTATTATTTTATTTTATCTTGTTTTATTTTATTATTTTGTCCTCAACTTATTCTTCATCAGAACTCTATTAGAAGATAGTAGACAGGAATATGTGGGAAAAAATGAAAGCAGTTCTATGTGGGAAATTCATAGCAGTGAATGCCCATATTAGGACAACAGAGAAAACTCAGTTAAATAACTTAATGCAGAATCTCAAGCTCCTAGAAAAGGAAGAGCATAACAAATCCAAAGCTCATACAAGAAAGGAAATTATAAAGATCCAAGCAGAAATCAATGCAATGGAGACTAAGAGAACGATACAAAAAAATCAATGAATCAAAGAGTTGTTTTTTTGAAAAAAATAAATAAAGTTGATAAACCTATAGCCAACCTTATTAAAAAAAAGGAAAGAAAAGGCTGAAATACATGCAATTAAGAATATAAAAGGGGAAGCCATAACAAATCCAGCAGAAATCCAGAGAATCATCAATACCTACTTTGAGAACCTGTACTCCAATAAAATGGAAAACACAGAAGAAATGGATGGATTCCTGGATACATATGAATTGCCAAAATTAAATGAAGAAGATATAGAAATTCTAAACACCCCAATTACAATGAGTGAAATTGAAAATGTAATAAAAACTTACCAAAAAAGAAAAGCCCAAGTCCTAATGCCTTCACTGCTGAATTCTACAAGACATTTAAAGAAGAACTATCACCATTACTCTTTAAACTCATCAAGAAAATTGAAAGGGAAGCAAGACTTCCAAATTCATTCCTGGAAGCAAGTGATACTTTGATTCCAAAACCAGGGAAAGACTCAGCCCAAAAAGAGAACTACAGACCAATCTCCCTAATGAACATAGATGCAAAAATCCTAAACAAGATACTGGCAAACAGAATACAGAGTGTCATCAAGAAGATCATACACCCTGACCAAGTCGGATTTATCCTAGGGATGCAAGGATGGTTCAACATCCGTAAATCAATAAATGTAATATACTGTATTAACAGAGTCAAGGACAAAAAGCACATAATCATCTCAATAGATGCAGAAAAAGCATTTGACAAAATCCAACACCCATTCTTGATAAAAACGCTACAGAAAATTGGAATAGGAGGTCTTTATCTAAACCTGATTAAGGCTATCTATGAAAAACCAACAGCCAACATCATACTAAATGGTCAAAACCTGAAAACTTTCTCACTAAAATCAGGAACAAGACAAGGATGCCCACTATCATCACTCCTGTTCAATATTGTTCTGGAAACAGCCATAGCAATTAGATAAGAGAAATAAAAGGAATCAAGATAGGAAAGGAAGAAGTGAAACTGTCATTATTTGCTGATCATATGATACTTTACATAGAAGACCCAAAAAACTCAGTCAAAAGTCTTGTAGACCTAATTGACCGATTCAGTAGAGTAGCTGGAAACAAGGTTAACACTCAAAAAACAATTGCCTTTTTATATGCAAAGAGCAGACCCATTGAGAGAGAAATTTGGGAAATAATTCCTTTTATAGTAGCATCTAAAAAAATGAAATATCTAGGAATCAGTCTAACAAAGGAAGCAAAAGACCTTTACACTGAAAACTACAGCACTCTGAAGAAGGAGATTGAAGAGGATATAAGAAAATGGAAAGATAGCCCTTGTTCCTGGATAGGAAGAACCAATATATTGAAAATGGCCATACTTCCAAAACTACTATATAGATTCAATGCAATGCCAATTGAAATTCGAACAATATACTTCACAGAACTAGAGAAAACAATACAAAAATTTATTTGGAACCAGAAGAGACCTAGACTAGCTAAAGCAATTCTAAGCAGCAGAGACATGCCTGGGGGTATCACAATCCCCAACTTGAAACTATACTACAAAGCTACTGTGATAAAATCAGCATGGTACTGGCAAAGGAACAGACCCGAGGATCAGTGGAATAGATTAGAAGATGCAGAAACAACTCCAGACATGCTCAGCCACCTCATCTTTGACAAAGGAGCCAACCACCATCATTTGAGGAAAGATAGCCTATTTAATAAATGGTGTTGGAAAAACTGGAATTCAACCTGCCAGAGATTAAAACTAGATCCATACCTATCACCATGCACTAAACTAAGATAGCAGTGGATTAAAGATCTAAATATTAAGACAGAAACACTAAACTTGCTTGAAGATAAGTTAGGTAGAACTCTTGAAGACATTGGCATAGGAAAAGACTTCATGAACAAAACCTCAGCAGCACTGGAACTAGCAGAAAGAATCCACAACTGGGATCTCATCTTATTAAAAAGCTTCTGCACTGCCAAAGAAATCACCAACAGAGCTAACAGACAACCTACAATGTGGGAAAAAAATTTTAGCAGCTGTACCTCAGACAAAGGACTACTATCTAGAATATATAAAGAACTGAAAAAAATCAGACCCCCCAAATTCAAAGACCCAATTCAAAAATGGGCATCTGAAATGAACAGACATTTCTCAGACAAAGAAGTAAAAACAGCAAATAAATATATGAAAAAATGTTCAACATCACTGGTCATTTGAGAGATGCAGATGAAAGCAACACTGAGATTCCACCTCACCCCACAAAGAATGGCTGCTATCAAGAAATTAACCAATAACAAATGCTGGCAAGGGTGTGGAGAGAAAGGAACCCTTCTCCATTGTTGGTGGGAATGTAGATTGGTGCAACCACTGTGAAAATCAGTATGGAGATACCTCAAAGAACTAGGACTACAGGTCCCATTTAACCCAGCTATTCCCCTACTGGGAATCTTCCCCAAAGAATTAAAAGAATCATACCACAGAGATATATGTCCACCTATGATTAGAGCAGCACAATTTGTAATATTTAAAGCTTGGAAACAGCCCAAGTGCCCATCGACTGGAAACTGGATAAAGAAGATGTGTTTTTTTATAAAATGGAGTACTACTCAGCCATAAAGAATGAGAAACTAGAGACATTTATAGCTAAATGGATGCATATTGAGGCCATACTCTTAAGTGAAATAAATAGGACACACATGTGTAAATACCTAATAGTTTCTCTGGTGTGAGAAACTGAAAGTGTAAATAGGATGAAAATGATTAAAATCAATAATTGATAATTTGAAATAAGAAAAGGTCCAAGGGTTTGGGGATGGTGGAAGGGAAAGGGGAAAGGGAAGAAGGGAAAGAAAAAAATTATGAGAAAAAAAAATGGAATCAAACTCTGTGTAGATAGGGAAAGGTTCAGGGGGTGAAGGGTGCACAGGTAATGGGAGAAAAAATAAAAAATAAGATACATCATATTCTGGTACAAACACCCAATGATAAATGTAAATGTATTTTATACCTAAAATGTACCAATAAATATATATATATATTTTTTAAAAAAGAAGATAGTAGCTTCAGACATCAGATGACAAACTGAAGTTCAAACAGTTTACGACATTTTCAAAAGTTACACAGTTATTCATTGCTGAAGTCAGGAATTTGATCTAATTCTGTGTAATTTCAAACTTTTTTATTACAATATATTTTTGTGGTAAGAGATTATAGAAACCACCAGAAAGCCTTCAGTCTAAACGTTTTAAAACATGCTATGGTTTTCATGCTTGCCTGCAAATTACATAAAGAAAGGAAACAAGTTTGGAAAAAAAAAGTTACATGAAGTTTACAAATTGAAACATAGTCAAAATAAATTCCTGGTGTTTCATGGTTATTTTGAGTTGGTGACAGAACACCATAGACCATGGCTTAAACAATAGGCATACATTTTTCACATTTCTGGAAGCTGGAATCAGCATGCCAGCATGGGTAGCTTTTTGATGGCTGCTGTCCTCCTTACACAGTGAAGAGGGAGTTTGGGTCTGTCATCTCCTTATTAGGGTGTTAATTCCCTCATGCGCTCCCCTCAATGGCCTCATCTAAATCTACTTACCTCCAAAATCACTGATTCCAAAAACCATCAGGCTTCAACATATGCATTCTGAAGGGAAACAAACTTTCAGCCCATAGCATAGTCTAGAGTGTACGCAAATACTTTGCCACCAACTGTCATTAATCCAAAATTGAGATATCAAGTGCTTCTTGAGAAGAGGGGGAAAGAGCCAATGGCCATACAGGTAATAAATACAGTAAACTATAGGCCATGATGCATGTATGCTTATATACAATAAGTTCCACTGCTGCAGGACTTAGACTCAGGAACATCTATTTTTTATAACTTTTGCATTTTGTTTTCATGACACTTTCCCTTTAAATATTTGAACAATTCTTCCATGATACTCTCCTTTCCATGTCATAGACTACTTTTAGTTGTTAAAACAAGTCACTTTAGTGTCCTGTTTTAACTTCCAGCCTCATTTAGGCAGGATTTCTTTTGCTTCTAACCTGAGGAATTCTTTTTTAAACTCAGTCTGTACCAAAGATGGGAATTCCTTCCAGTAGCCAAGACTTTGGGATTATATTTGGAGGCACAGAATTCTTTGTACCTTCACATTTATACTTTTAAGATGGCTATTTCATACTATATAAAGGTCCTTATAACTTCATAGAACACCTGTTTCTGATTCTTTAAAAGATGCAAAGCAATCTATATTTATATTTTCATCTTTCAATATTATAAAACAAAACAAAATAAAGTTGAAAGCAATTTCCAATGTAATCAGGCTAAAAATTTCAATAAATAGAAGTCTAAGCTTCTACCTGTGGTCCAATGAACCAAAGAAGTTTTATGAACATCACAAAATAAATAAAGACAGAATTAAAATGTGAATTCAAAGCTGCTGATTTCCTTACCAACACTCATTGCATTAATTTCTAATGACGTTTGAAAAATCTACCTCACAAAGTTGTAGAGAGGGCAAATAGTAACAGGTCCAGTACCTCTTAATTCAGTGGTTGTCTTGCCAGAAATATCAGATGCATTGCTCTTGTGGTAACTAATTCCCTCTCATCTCACTAATGATAGAATCTCATTCTACTTTACCAAATAGATTATACTTTTGGTTGTTTTTCATTTCTTTCATATTCCTTTCCCTGTTTGACTCTTGTGGCAAGTGATCTTGAAATCTTTCCCTCATGAAACAACCAGTTCATTGACAAACACTGTGGATTCTGTAATATCAGGGAGCTTGTATCGCTATCCCTTTCTCATTGCTACTGCCAGACTGAGTATTTACACACAAATCAGCTATCAACTGTTTTCATCCTCCCAGGAATTGGAAGGCTGAGGAACCTAGAGTGCAAAAGTTGGTTTAAGCCTGTAGGCTGTGGTTATTACAATGTAATTCAGAAAACTTTTTGTCCTTTCCATCCCTGTATCCTTAGCTGGGAAACATGAATAATAGCAACAGTTATGTTCTAAATCTCAAAATAACAAAATGAGTGTACCAAAAGAGCAAGGTAGCCAGAACTAATAGCAGTTAGACCTAGAGGTCAAAGTATCTGCTTGGATTCTAATTTCTGCATATTCTTTAAATATTTTAAGAGAGTTTCTTAACTTTTTAAAATTTCATTTTGTTCTGTAAAATAAATATAATACCATTAATAATTTCATGGGATTTTAGTGGAAATTCACTTAGTCAAATTTTAAGCATTTTGTAAACAACAATTACTCAGCAGGTAGTAGGTATTGTTAAGTGATTTATAAACTTTATAGCATTATAAAACAGCAACATATTTTTAGCTCTGGATCCCAGATTTAAAGACATAAAGCCTAGACTCTATATTATGGCATAATGTGATATTTAATATATTATACTATTTTTGCCTAATTTGTAGTGGACCTTTAATTAATTAATTAATTAATTAATTAATTTATTTATTTTTGGTACTGGGATTCAAACTATGGACCTTGCGCTTGCAAGGCAGGCAGCGGAACCATTGAGCTAAATCACCAGCCCTATATTTATTAATTTTAAATTTTATTTTATTGGTACATTTGAGGTACACAATATAATGAGGCTCATCATTGGAAATTTGCACCTTTACATAATCTCTCTTGGTTCTTATTTTTCCTCTTTCCCCTGCCCTCCCTTCAACCTCTCCATCCATCCCTATTTACAAAGACTTTGTTTCCATTTTTCCATTTTCTCATATTAATTCCATTCCCTTCTTTCCTTTTCCCTACCCCTCCCACTTCTGCTTCCCCTTTGCCCCTTTTCTTCCTATTTCACATTATCTATTACACCTTTTAGTCCTTCTTTACACTTTCTGTTTCTCACACTAGAGAAATTATTTGCTATTTATGCATGTGTGTCTTATTTTACTTCACTTAAGTGTATCACCTCAATGTGCATCTATTTAGCTAAAATCATCTCTAATTTCTCATTTTTTATGGCTGAGTAGTGCTCCATTTTATAAAAAACCACATTTTCTTTATCCAGTCTCCAGTTGATGGGCAATTGGGCTACTTCCAACTTTTAGCTATTACAAATTGTGCTGCTATGAACATGGGTGCACATATATCACTGTGGTATGATTCTTTTAATTCTTTGGGGAAGATACCCACAGGGAAGAGCTGGGTCAAATGGGACCTCTAGTCCTAATTCTTTGAGGTATTTTCTCAATGGTTTCCACAGTGGTTGCACCAGTCTATACCCTCACCAGCAGTGGAGCAGGGTTCCTCTTTCCTCACAGCCCCGCCAGCATTTGTTATTGGTTGATTTCATGATAGCAGCCATTCTTTCAGGGGTGAGGTGAAATCTCAGTGTTGTTTTCATTTTCATCTCTCGAATGACCAGTGATGTTGAACATTTTTTCATGTATTTATTTGCTATATCTACTTCTCTGTCTGAGAAATGTCTGTTCATTTCAGATGCCCATTTTTGGATTGGGTCTTTAAATTTGGGAAGTCTGAATTTTTATGTTCTATATAGATTCTAGATAGTAGACTTTTCTCTGAGGAACAGCAGGTGAAAGTTTTTTTCCCACATTGTGGGTTGTCTCTTTACACTGCTGGTGGTTTCTCTTGCTGTGCAGAAGCTTTTCAGTAAGAAGAGATCCCACTTGTTGATTGTTTGTGCTAGTTCATGGGCAACTGAGGTTTTGTTCATAAAATCCTTTCCCACACCTCTGTCTTCAAGCGCTCTATCTAACCTCTGTTCCAGCCGGTTTAGTGCTTCAATTTTAATATTTAGATATTTAATCCACTTTGATTTTAGTTTAGTGCATAGTGAGAGATACAGGTCTAGTTTCAATCTTTGACAAGTTGAACCCAATTTTTCTAGCACCATTTATTAAAGAGGCTATCTTTCCTCCATTGAGGGTGTTTGGCTCCTTTATCAAAGATGAGATGGCTGAGTGTGTCTGGCATTTCTGCGTCTTCTAATCTGTTCCACTGGTCCTCACATCTGTTTCTTTTCCAGTACCATGCTGTTTTTATCACAGTAGCTTTGAAGTATAGTTTCAAGTTGGGGGTTGTGATGCCCCCTGCCATGTCTCTGTTACCTAGAATTGCTTTTGCTATTCTGGGTCTCTTCTTGTTTCAAATGAATTTTTGGATTGTTTTCTCAAGGTCCATGAGGTATTCAGCTGGGATTACAATTGGGATTCCATTGAATCTATATAGCAGTTGGAAGTATGGCCATTTTCAGTATGTTGACTCTTTCTACCCATGAGCAAGGGATGTCTTTCCATTTTCTGATATCATCTTCAATCTCTCTTTTCAGAGTGCTATATTTTTCAGAGAAGAGGTCTTTGATTTCTTTTTTTTAGGTTGATTCCTAGGTATTTCAGATTTTTGTATGCTATTGCAAAAGGAATTGTTTGCCCTATTTCTGTCTCAGTGAGTTCATATAGAGGAAAGCTATTGATTTTTGTGTGTTGACGTTGTATCCAGCTACTTTACTGAATTTGGTAATTAAGCCTAGAAGACCTTTGGTGGTGTTCTTGAGGTCTTCTATATAGTGTATCACGTCATCTGTAAATAATGACAATTTGACTTCTTCATTTCCTATATTTATTTATTTTATTTCTTTCTCTTGTCTAATTGCTGTGGCTAATGTTTCCAAAACATTATTGAATGGGAGGGGTGATAGTGGACCTCCTTGTCTTTTTCCTGATTTTAGTGTGAAGGATTTCAGTTTTTGACCATTTAGTATGATATTGGCTGTTGGTTTTTCATAGATAGCTTTTATGAGATTGAGGTAGAGACCATCTACTCTAAGTTTTTGTAGAGTTTTTATCATAAATGTGTGTTGGATTTTGACAAATGCTTTTTCTGCATCTATTGAGATGATCATACAGTTTTGTCCTTTGCTATATTGATATAGTGTATTACATTTATTGGTTTATGTATGTTGAATCACCCTGCCTCGCTGAGATGAATCTCACTTGGTCATGGTGCATGATCTTCTTGATGATCTTCTGCATTCTGTTTGGCATTATCTTATTAAGGATTTTCGCATCTATGTTCATTAGTGAGATTGGCCTATAGTTCTCTTTTTTGGTTGGGTCTTTCTCTGCTTTAGGAATTAAGGTGATGCTTACTTCCAGGAATGAATTCAGGAGTATTGCTTCCCTTTCAATTTCATTGAAGAGTTTAAACAGTAGGGGCAGTAGTTCTCTGTAAATGTCTTGTGGAATTCAGCAGTGAAACCATCAGGACCTGGGCTTTTCTTGGTTGGCAAGTTTTTAATTACGTTTTCAATTTCATTGACTGATATTGGGATGTTTAGAATTTTTAGGTCTTCTTCGTTCAATCTTGGTAACTCACACATACCTAGGAATCTGTCCATTTCTTCTGTCTTTTCCATCTTATTGGCGTATAGGTTCTTGAAGTAGGAATTGATGATCCTCTGGATTTCTGCTGGTTCCATTTTAATGTCACTGTTTTAATTCGTAATTGCATGTATTTGGGCCTTTTCTTTCCTTTTTCTGACAAGGTTGGCTAAGGGTTTGTCAATTTTGTTTATTCTTTCGAAGAACCAACTCTTGGCTTCATTAATTTTTTGTATCATTCTCTTAGTCTCCATTGAATTGATTTCTGCTCTGATCTTTATATTTTCCTCCCTTTTATGAGCTTTGGGTTTGTCCTGGTTTTCTTTTTCTAGAAGCTTGAGTTTCAGCATCAGATTGTTTAATTGGGCTTGCTCTGTTTTCCTCATATGAATATTCACTGCTATGAATTTCCCTCATAAGACTGCTTTCATTGTGTCCCATAGATTCCAATATGTTATATTCTCCTTGTCTTTTAATTGAAGGAACTGTCTGATTTCTTCTTTAATTTCCTCTGTGACCCATTTGTTATTCAGAAGTGTGCTGTTCAATTTCCATGTGTTCATGAATTTTTTGTGATTTCTTTTGCTATTGGTCTCCAATTTCATTGCACTATGGTCTGGTAATATACAGGGGATAACTTCAATCCCTTTGGACATGCTTAAACATGTTCCATGAGCAAGTATGTGGTCTAATTTGGAGCAACGACCCATGTGCAGCTGAGAAGAACGTGTATTCTGATTTTGTGGGTGGAACACTCTGTAAACATCTGTTAAGTTCATTTGTTCAAGAGTTCAACTGAGTTCTAGTATTTCATTACTTATTTTTTTGTGTACTTGATCTATTTGTGACAGTGGGCTATTAAGGTCCCCCACTACTATTGTATTAGTGCATATATGGCTTTTCATGTCTGTTAGTATTTGTTTTATATAGATGGAGGCAGTAGCGTTTGGTGCATACATATTTATGATTGTCATCTCTTCCTTTTGGATTGTTCCTTTTACAAGGATATAGTGTCCTTCTTCATCTGTCTTAATCAGTGTTGGTTTGAAATACACTTGATTTGAAAAAAGGGTAGCTACTCCTGCTTTTTGGGGGGTTCTTGTTGCATGGAGTATTGTTTTCCACCCTTTAACTTTCAGTCTATGAGTTTCTCTTTGAATTAAGTGTGATTCTTGTATGGAGCATATTGTTGGATTTTGCTTCTTGACCCATTCTGCAAGTCTATTTCTTTTGATGGGTGAATTGAAACCATTAACTTTGATGGTTATAACTGATACATAGTGACTTATCATTGTCATGATTTTTTCTTTTTGTTGGATTCTTCTCCTTTACATTTAATTTCTTGTCACACCTGATCTATTCAATCTGTTGTGCATCTTGGGGTTGTGATCCTCATTGTATTTTCCTAGGATACTGTCCAAACTTTTTTGGAGTGCTGGTTTGGTATTCATGAAGTTCCTAACGTGCTCTTTGTCATGAAATTATCTTATTTCTCCATCAATTTTGAAGGAGAGTTTTGCAGCATACATCAATCTGGGTTGGAGGCTATTTTCCTTTAGGGCTTGAAATATGTTACTCCAAGCTTTTCTTGCCTTGAGGGTTTGCATTGAGAAGTCTGCTGTGATTCTGATTTGCTTTCCTTTGTATGTGATTTGCTCCTTTTCTCTAAGTGCTTGTAGAACTTTGTGCTTCTGTTGGGTTTCAGGAATCTTAACTACTTTGTGCCTATGTGTAGATTTTTTTCTGATCAAGGTTAGCTGGAGTCCTTTATGCCTCACTTATCTGTATGTCAAGTTCTTTTCCCCTGCTTGGGAAATTTTCTGCCATTACTTCTGTGAACAGGTTTTTTATGTCATCTGTACTCTCTGTTTCTTCATTGACTCCAATCAGTCTTATGTTATTCTTCTTTGCATCATCTAGCAGCTGCTGGATTGATTTGTCATGATCCCTTACAATTTTGAAGCAATTTTTCTTTTCCTGGTCTCTAATTGCAATCTTATCTTTTGTATCTGAAATTCTGTCCTCACATTGGCTCATTCTGTTGTGTAGACTTTCAATGGAGTTTTTCATCTCCTGGAAATCTGTTTGCATCTGATTTATGGATTTCATTTGTTTCTTATTTTGGGATTCCATCATGTTCCTAAATTCCTCTCTAGATTTATTAATCATGTCTTGCTCTATGACCACAATCTCTGCTGCTATCTGATAAATTATTTCTGATTTTATTATGTACAAATCCTCTTTAGTTGCCTGTTCAGTGGGTCCAGGTGGTTGAGTATCAGAGTATTCCATCTCATTTCCCTTTGGAGTTGCTTTAGTTGATCTGGAAGTCTGTTTTTGAGACTTGTTTATGTGTCTTCTCTTTTTGAAGATGGGGCTGGCGGCGCTGGTTGTGTGTGTGCTTTTGGCACCTGCGCGGCTTACCTCCTCTGTACTGGGAGTGGTGGTATGGTGGCCTGGAAGCCTCTTCCTCTCAGTGGGTATTTAATTTAATCAAAGGCAAATCAATGGTTTGATTGATTTTAACAATATAAACAATAGTTACTCAAAATTTATTTAGTAAAATTTAGGAAATAAATGTCTAATAAAACTAGCAAAAATACTAATGTTTACATTATACATTGTTTATAATTTTTATATTGTGGAATCTTGGTTTGAGCAAATAGTAGATATTTGACCTAATCCAAAACCAAGGAAATTGTTACTTAAAATATTTTTAAAACAGTATTTACATATTATATTTTTATATCTTTAAGAAAAAACACTCAAAAATTATACTTGTTTAGAAATGTAATAAAAAGTCAGAACAATAGGGTATAAAACAAGTTCACCAATTAATCAAAATTGAAAGGCGTATCATGTGCCTTTCATAGCAGAAATGAAAAAACAAACTAACGACAGTTTTTGATGTGATGAACCAGTGCCCTCGCCAGCTTAGATTACTTGTCATCCATGAACTGATATCTTTGTTTCTTTAAGCCAAAAAATGTAAATTGCTTTAATCTTTCTTGTGTTCCTAAGTATTTTTTGAGAAAAGACTTGAGTAAAAAACTTTTCAATGCTAGCATTTCTTAGCTCTTTTCCCCTCTATTTCAAAAGCAAACTGCCTGCACCATTATTTGTGTCAATCACCTAGTCTTCCCATTTTCATTTTCTGCAGCTCCTAATGCTCCCTCCTGGTGGTGCTGTTCAGGGCACCTGGGAGGGAAGAAGTGCTATTTCCCAGTGTCAAGCTGCCAGTCCACATGCTGGCTGGAGTCACTGAGGACTCCATTCCACCGTAGGATCGAATATCATCATTTCATACACACATCATCTACCTGAGCAACTCCCAACAGGTGATAATGTACCCCTGAAAAAGGCAGATTGGGAGAGAAAGAGAAAGATGTTGAAGGAGAGAATTTAATGAATTTAGCTCATTTTCTAGGCTATTATACAGTAACATTCTTCATTTTATGAACAGAAAGTTTTTAAACATTATTGCCAATTTACAACAACTTCTCTCCTAATAGCTGGAACAAAATTTTCAATTTGCCCTAATTAAAATATTACTTTGGGGGAATGAGTTTTTCCCTTTTCATATTTAAACTGAACATTAAAAACAGTTAAATCTCTTTAAATGGCCTTTGAATTGCATTTCTATGTATCAGAACTTTTAACTCTTTTTGCCTGAGGAGAAAGAAACTCAATGAACATAACATCAAAGTGGAATAGAAGGTGATTTTTCCATAATAAATATTTTGGCTATTACAGAGTTTATATTTAAGTACAAGCATTATGAGTTCTACCAATAGGGAATGCTAGATGAGAAATTTTTTGCTTTTAAATAGCTATGTAAATGGCAACCTGAAGTATGGAAAAACTATGTGATTATAAATAATGTTCCAAGAATTAGAAGATATATTTGCAGGTAAACTATTTAAATACAAAAGACTATAAATGAAAAGATATGGCAAACCATAGCATATAGAAGGGGAAACCAAACTGGGAGTCCATTTCCAAGCACACTAGTTATCAGGAACCATAGATACTCCTTATAATAAGAAATTTGGTTTGGTTTATTAAATTTCTCCTTTATTTAATTAATACTTTTTGGTTACAATTCAAAGTCAAAAACTTCTGAGCAAGGATTATTTTACAGTAGTTTTGTTATTATAACGCATCTTCATTTTATAATATGGAAGAATGAAGAGGAATTCAGAAATATATTATCTTTCTGGATAGTATTTTCAATATAAACTCTGAAAAGTCCTAGGTAGGGATCATTTACATTGAAGACCATAGTGCTATGCTGGCATATTGAAAATGCATATCAATTTTATTATGAGACAGGCACTTCATGTAGGATAAGTAGAAAAGAATGAAAAAACATTTTGAATTTTTAAAAACCTTTTTTGATAGTCTCTATTGTGCTAATTTTCCCCTTTCTTAACATCTCCCAGTAAATGTATGGTGCTATTTCAGCAACTAGAAAATTCACAGAAAAACTATCATTTTTGCTATTTTTCCAAAGTTTAAACACTCAAAAAAGACAACATAGTCCTTCTTGTTCATAAATGCATACCATCATTATATAGAACTAGATATATACATTTTAAACATTATTAAAATAAAATTTATTTCATATTTTGAATATAGAAGTTTTAGATATCAAATCTCTAGTCAATTATCAAGGCAATGGTTTCTATAGAAAAAAAAATCAATTATTTTCCCAGGAAGAGAAGCAGAGGAGAATTGGCATTTGTTATGAATTTAAAAGGCACCATGTATGGCTTAATATTTTACATGAGAAATCTATGGCTCATATGAGAGGTAATGACTGGGTAGAGAGATGCCTAGGAGAATGCTTGTGTTTGGGTGATATTGAGGAGGTTCTCATGGCCAGTGTGTCTGGTCTCTGTTCCCTTCCTCTCTACTTTTAGAGCCCACAAGGTAAGAAGCTCTCCTGTACCATGATGTTTCTGCTTTGGAGCCAAATTACAATGGGCTGAAATCTCTGAAACTTTGAGGCAAAATAAATCTGTCCTTTAGGTTGTGTATGTTAGGTATTTTGCTCCAGTGACAGAAAGCTGACCAACAGAGCTTGTGTTCCTGAAGTAGCTTTGTGATAACAGCAAGGACTGTGTGTGTTTAAGGGCAGAAAACATTGGACCTAATCGTAGGACTCACTTCACTACTATTTCCCGGCGAGGACAGACTTCATACAATCAAGCAGATTTCAAAAGTAGTTTAATTGTTTGTCAATTTTATCTTCAGTATGTTGAACATTGTGGTTGATGCATGATAGAAATTTGTGCAAAAGTCTTTTGGGTTGTTATGGAGAGGAGGCAATGAAAATACTCTCAAGCAGAAACTTATAGTGTAGTATAAAATGAGAAAGAAATGTGGAAGTGGGAGGATGGGCGAGGCAAGCAGCTCCATGAGAACCAGTGAAAAGCCACTAGGGCTAAGAGCCTTATTACTCACTGTCACGTGGCCATTGTCCACATTCTTCACCTCCATTCCACTCAAGTATAAAAGAATGGTTCCTCGAGTGTCAGGCATCCACAGGATTTTTATATACTCTTTCACTGACATGACAGTAAGTGCTTTATGTGTCATTAATATAATAACCAGTGTTCAGTGTAACAAGAACAGAGCTCAGCAGCCTTTCCCTTCATCTCATTTCATGCACATAGCAACTCAGAGGTAGATGTTCTACTTTTACCCTTTGAGAACAAAGGAACAAAGGCTCAAGATGCTGAAATTTCTGAGGTCAAACTGCTAGTGAGTGAGGACCTGGCATTGGAAGGCTGGGAGGACTGACGGAGAGTTTTCACTCCTAAGAACTCCTGGAGTATTCTGCATACATTGTGTGCTCTGCATAAATTGGTTTCATTGGTTAAAAATAGACAGACAGGGGAAGAATGGGTCTGTTCTAAATCTGAAAAATATGTTGAGTCCATAACAAATATTTGGTTTCTTTAAGATATTAGGGGGAATTTTAATTTGCTATATGATAGGCATTAAACTTCCAAGGGATATAGGAACAATGTATTTTGCTTTTCTTAAAATTATTTGAGCATATGACTCCTGTTTAAAAGTTTAAAAATATTAATTTATTCATTTTCTTGATTATTTTCTACTTACGTCCTGCTTCTCCCAAATGTTTAAGCCTTACATCATATCTAACCTCAGGCCATTCCTTTCTATGCTAAAACATATGTAAGATAATTGGGAGATATTTTTATAAAAATAATTACTATAGCACTGTGATATTTTGATTTTGTTATCTTATATTGAGACTGGCTTTTCTTTGAAAGCCAAAGTTGTATAATTCCAGTGTCTTCCCCATCCCCAGGTACTTTTTGATCAAATTTTCCTATTAGCTAAAACCAAGTATTACTTTGAAGTGAAAAAAATATTCTCAATGTGAATTTTTTGAAGGCTACAATGATATTTCATTATTTCTCTGTGAAAATAGTAGAATTTCATTGAATATTTTCTGGTCATGACTCTTCATCCCCAACTTGATTCAATATCCCTGTGAACAGTTATGTCCAGCTTATATTTATTTCATCCTTTACATAATTAAAAAAATTTACCAGGTATTCACCTCTGAGTTTTAGTTACCAGAGCTCATCTCAAGTTAGACTTTCCTGTGGCTTTCCACTTGGCAAAGAAAAGGAACTGGGATTTTTTTTTCTCTTGAAGAGTGTGTTTCATAACTCTATATTTTTCTGATTGTGACAAATAACAATTTGAGATATCACAGCATCTGGTCACACTAGGAAGTCCAGAGAGAGGAGATTATAGCTATCTGGTTTGGGCATGACAGGTCTTGATGCTGGGAGTGGGGAGAGAATATCAACTTCAGGCAGTGGTGTAAATAGGGTGGTGTGGTCACACTACTTACAAACACAGAAGAGAACAAAGCCACAAGTATTTGCCCCTGTGCCTTCAGCTAATTCCACCTGCTCACCCTGGGATGGCCCTTGCACAGTAGCCCTGGTTCATGTTACTTCGCTTTACATCTGTAACTTTCTAACCTCTTCCACATTTTGGTACTTACTGACCTTTGTTGACATAGGTTTGTCCTGCTGTCTGCACACCTTTCCTTGAGTCTCTGAGAAATTATTTTTATTTCCTGCTTCTAATCCTAGTCCAGACCTAGCTTTTTTCTTGAGGCTTGAGCCATTCACAGATTTAATAAATCACATCACAGTGTTTCTAAAAATCATCAGTTTATAGCTTTCTGTGTTTAATGGTTTGTGTTATTTGACTAAATTTTTATCTTCTCTATTATGTTTCTCTAAATTCTGTTCTGTTTTTTTTTCATTTGTATAGTGTCTGAATAAATTCTAACCACTTTTATGTTTTCTGGCTTCACTAGCTATGTTTATGCTGGTAAAATGGTAAGTAGATGTCCATGTACTAAAAACCATACATCTTTTAAGAACACCTTGTTTGTTAAAGAAGAGATATTCTTCATTGGCCAAGATAGTTGAATGAAAACTGATTCAGAATCAAGTGTGGAAACTTTCAGTAAGGAAAAATTAGCTGTGATAGTATAGCAGAGAAATGTATTTCCTTACATGGTTGATAACAAAGGATGTCTGTTTTACTTTGTGTAGCTCATAAACTCATTCTGAAAGTAATTTCAGAAGACTTTTCAAAAGGTAGCATCATCAGAAAAATCAGTGATTAGATTTCAGAATCTTTATGGATGAATGATAATATGCTTATTTATATATGTAAATCATTTCCAGAAATGTATAAATTACTTATGAGAAATCTGCTAAAAATAAATGAACACAGATATCACTATATAAATGACATCCATTTACATGTGATGGGGATTTTTCACCAGACTATGGTCAGAAGCTGCATTTCTAGCCAATCTCATGCCTTGGCTTGGTAATGGTTGCAGGGAAAGTAGTGAGGTGAAAGAATACCAAAAATGGAGACCTCAGCCCAGAAAGAGCAATATTTTCTGATGCTTGGGGCTGGTCTCATTGTTACCACTACTTCCAGTTTGGCTCCTGCTGATCACTAGCAAAGACACCTGACACTGTTGTACTTTCAATTTGGGGAAATATTTTGAAATTTGGGCAGAAAGTTATACCTGAAGTTGTACCTCATCTTATTCCAGCAAAGTGAGAAGATGTCAGTGCATGTTTGTTGAATCAAATTGAACAATTCTGGCTGCAATTAGTATTATATGATTGAAAAGACAAAGCTTGTGGCAATGGCTGGTATGTGCAAATAGCTTACTATATACTACTAGTGTGTATGAAAGAGACACCTAAATTAATGACCTCTAAAACTTCCAATCCTGAGATAGCTGACAGTGAGATATGTCCTTCCAAAACTTATAAATATAATGAGTGAGAGCAGAGCAAATTGTCACTATTCTCCAGGCACTATTTTCGAGAAGTTTCAAACCATGTAACTTCCTGGTGAGCCTGTCTTGCCTGTAAATATTTACCTATAATTTAGGATAATACTGGCTATCTGGTAAATGATGGCAACCCCTCAACAATGGACAATCTTGTAGAATCAAAGCGGGGCTTTTTGGGCCCTTGCAAGTTGCAATGTCTCCTTCTGAACATGAAATTGGAAAACAACCTGGGAAAATATGGTAAATCAAGGTTATTACCAAAGAAATGTAAGTTATAACTTACAAGTCCATAGCACTAAGTATTGGGTGTATTCTAGATGTTTTTAGCTTACATTTCTGTCAAGTATTTTCTCATGATGGTTGTTTTCTAAGAGAAATCAGGATGTGCCCGCCAAATTCCCAAATGAGATGGAAAATATAAATGGTTAGCATCTTTAATATAAAAAAAAGGAGGCAAGGGATCTCAGGTAACAAAGTAGAAACCAAATAATGTCCAATGTAGTCCTTACTATTCAAAACTATCTTGTATCCCTCCTGAAAAATTTCAGCAACACTCTCAAATATCTGCTCTAATTTTGGAAGAGTCCAGAAACTTCTTTGAAGTGCTAGGTAACGTGTATTGGTAGACATGGTTATTAGGCAATGTTTTCTTGAGTAAAAATTGAAGAATTTGACTAAAAAAAGAAAACTTTTAGTATTGATTTTTCACTCTTAAAATTTTATAGCACTTATTAACTGGCTCTTAAAAATGCTCTTTTCCCTTCTTTTTGGGGGAGACTTTATGAAACAAAACTGTAATTTTCTCTAAGGTAAATATCAATATTATCTATTTATCTTCACTTTTTATGTCTCTCTTCTATTTTTTTTTTTTTTTTGAACTCAGATTTTGTGCTTGTGAAGCAGGCGGCTAAACCACTGAGCTAAATCCCCAGCTTTCTTCTCCTATTTTAACCATGACTTGTGGTCATCCACTTTCTCCAGGCTCACTAAGTCCCTGACTAAAACAGTTATCTTTGGAAGCAGTCCCCACCCTATTTCTGGACTATGCATATGATGTTGCGCTTTCTCTCTCTCTCTCTCTCTCTCTCTCTTTCTTTTTGAGGCAGGGTCTCACTATGCATTTCAGGCTGGCTTTGAACTCCTTATGTAGCCCATACTGGCCTCGAACTGGCACCAATACTCCTGCCTCAGCCTTGTGAGTGCTGGGATTACAGGTGTGCATCACCACACCCAGCTTGCTTCTTTTTCTTTCTTTTACATGTTTTCTATTTCCACTTTTCCACTGACGGTGTCCACCTTCAGGTTTACATCTCAACTTTTTCAAATATTTGCAGAATAGCATCATAACAGTCAGCCTCAAAGGCAGTACCATCGATCAACATATCCTGGTAATTTCTCTTCACATGGCACCAGAGCTTGCCTGGGTGATCAATAGAATATAGCAGAAGTGATAGAGTATCAGTACCAAGCTTCCTTGGTTCAAAAAGACTACAGATTTTATTTCTGTTTTGGTCTCCATTTCCCTCTTGGAGGGTGGGGAGTTATTCACTCTGAGGAAGGTAGGTTGCCAGGCTATAAGGAAATTCATTCAGGCCATCAATGGAGATGACCATGAGGTGAGAAATGGTGGCCTTTGAGTAACAGCTGGAAAGAAAAGGAAGCCTGCCAGCAATAATTAAGTGAGCTTGGACTCCAGTTCTCCTGTCTTGGACACCTGAAGACACCTGCCTTGAGAAGACGGGAGTTTTGGCTGTAAACCAAGATTGGTTTGCAAGATTGATTTGATTGCTTACAAAGGGCATTCATTTAGACCACCCAACTGTGCTGTCCTCAAATGCCCAATTCTCAGAAACTGGGACAACAGGGGAAATAAATGTCTGTGTTTGGAAGATGCTACGTTTTTGAGGGTAATTTGTAACACAGCAATAGATAATTAATACAGGTGTTTTATGTACTTCTGATATGAAATACACCTCACTACCGAGCTTTCCTTCTCTGAAAGGCTTAGAGTTATGCTACATTTGTACATGTTAGAGTCAATGATCTAGATTTGACACTTAGGTTTTGTAAAACTCCCCAGAAGCAACATTTCCTACCCATCATGTTGGCTCAGAATATTAGGCCAATTTCTGCTTTTATCCCATTGTGGAGGAAGGGAAGCTGAACTATGTGACACTAATGTATCCTCAAAAACTGTCTCCACTTAAACAGTATTTGGGGGAGCAAGTCACACTTATACAACCAAGATTTTGCCTGATTCATTTGGATCAGATCCTATTTTTCTCTACCCCTCCTACCATAGCAAAGGACAATATTCTAGAAATATAGTTCATTCTTGTTTAGATCCAATAAAGTCATTGCAGGAACTGAACTAGTGATTATTAAACCATTGCTCTTAGGAGAAATTCAACCTATCCATCCACAAATTTGTTTTATGTGTGTTTCTGTTTAAAGAAACAGTATTTAATATAGACCATTGGTTATTAACTTTGGCCAACTGTACTGTGACTCAGCCTGAACAAGGCTATGTAGTGTATCAGTATTTTCTTCTGCATGGCCCAGCATGATCTTCTTGCACTTATGAATGCTGGACAGCAGTTCAGCACTGTACGTGAGGGTTATTGTCAATACCAAAATCACTGATAGAAAAGCTCAAATGAACAACAACATGGCATGAACTATATGCAGAAAAGGCACTTGTTGATACTATAGGAGCTGAAAGAAGGCAGAGCACTATCATATTTGGACTCATACAGAAATGGGCATGTTGCATAACACATTTCTCCGTACACCCACAAATGATGGCTACAGTGTCTCCAACATTGATTTGGGCTTAAAATAAATTTCAGCAAGTCAAACAAATTGCAAATACAGAATCCATGAATAATGAGAATCAGCTATATTTATTTGGCCATTCACCCCTTTTTGGCGGTAAATATGTCAGAGTCTTGGCCATGAAAGTACTCACTCTCTCAAGTTGGAAATACGAAAAGTTAGAAAGGCTGCTGTACTGAACTGGTCCTGTCCACTTTTAGTTAACTTCAATACCTACAGTTGTACAGCATCAGCCTGATTTAGATGGTGGGGTATTAACTACTTTGAAGTGGGACAGGCGGGACCTGAGAACTTAGCTATTGTACATTGTCACATTGTACATCTGAAAGAGGTTCCTTTTAACCAGTTTACCCGCCCAGCCTTTCCTTAAGGTTTCAAACACCTCCAATTGCCAAGGTCCTGATATCAGTTACTCTGAGAGTGATACAATAATATAGATTTTTCCTAAAGTGATTTTATCTTTTCTCACTACATCAAAACCTTCTCCAGTAACCACCTTAATACCGACTTGGAAACTTAGTCACTAATCTCATTATACTTGTCTGACCATAAAATCACATGAAGCTCTCTTCTTTCCTTCTTTTTTTCTTTAGATTCTTTCTAATATATTTATCTATCTCTATCAATCTCTATAATATATATCTATATCTATCGATCTATATTATATATAATATAGATCGATAGATATAGAGATATATCACAATTTCTAATCATAAACTTTCTATTCCAATCAAAAACTTTCAGAACTTGGAAAAGTATAAAGAAAATAAAGAAAGATACTTAGCTGGGGATAGTGACACACACATATAATAACAACACTCTGGGAGGCTGAGGTAGGAGGATAACAAGTTCAAGTCCAGCTGGGGAAATTTAGCAACTTATATAGAACTTGACTCAAAATTTTTAAATTACTTTAAAAGGGCTGAGGGTATAGCTGAATGTGCAGGACCTGGACTTAATCATTAGTATAAAAAAGGAAAGAAAGAAGGAAAGAAAGAAGGAAAGAAAGAAGGAAGGAAAGAAAGAAAAGAAAGAAAGAAAGAAAGAAAGAAAGAGAAGAAAGAAAGAGAGATTGAAAGTTTTCCTTGGATCCATTTGGACCCAGGCTTTTAAGGGAAATGAACTATTGGAAAAACTCAGCTTAAAATAATTTTTGTATAATAATTAAAGTACCCTAAAGGAATTATAGTGGAACAATTAGTTGAAAGTGTGTCCTGTGGTCCTGTGTTGCTAATACGGAAGTTGTGAAAACTTTCAAAAAATACTCAATGATGTGTTCATTGCTGGTACCTGCTTGGTTTTACCAGAAGACATCAACAAAAGACATTAGTAACTACATCAAAATTATCACTGGAGTGACAGGAATTGTAAGGCACACTTACACAGGTAGTGTTAGATGAATTTTTATTATAAGAAAACTGAAATATAAAAATAGAAACAAAAACAAGCCAAAAGGGTAGCAAGAAATTGATGAACTTGGACTGCTATTCCATTGTAATGCTGCATTATTTTATTTCATATAAATAAAAAATAATATTGCCTCAACCATATTAAAGATAATTCTTTCAAGCTAGAAACAAAATATAACCTGAGAATCATCTTGAATACTGATGGAATGATACCTCAATTGTTCAGGCTCACATAAACATATTTTTGCCTCTAAGAAAGATCTTGGGTTTTTAAATTTTAAAAATAACATATTTTCTTTCTCGGTAATATATATTTCTTTTATATTCATACTCTGATATAGGTTGAATGTGTCCCCTCTAAAATTCAGATGTTGGAACTTAACAGCTGCTGTGACTGTGTTAAGTGGTGGGATCTTTAGTGAAGAAGTAATCAGGCCATGCGGGCTTCTCCCTCACCAATGGGATTAAGGTCTTTATAAAAGAGGCTTCACATAGTATTCTCCTTCTGAGGACACAGTGTTTCTCTCCTCCTTCTAAAGGACTCGGCAGTAAGGTTCTATCCTCTATTCAGAGTAGCCCTCAAGCACACACCACTGAACCTTCTTGCACCCTGATCTTAGACTTCCCAGACTCCAGAAGTGTAAGAAAGCAAATACTCTCAGATATTCTGATGTAATCAGCATAACATGGACTGCAATGCTGCCTTTGTTTGCACTTCACTTACTCATTTAAATTTCTTTTGAACATCCTCTTTCTGTGGTCTGCTAGTGCTACTTTTCTAAAGATTATTTAAATGTGCTACATTGATATTTTCTTGGTTTCAGAGTCTTGCCATTCATGAATCCCCTTCTTCTAGTTTGTGATCATGTATTACTCAGCTTTTTATCCTGTAACACAGTATTTTGGAAGAAAGGCTTATTTTTGCTTATAGTTTCAGTGGTTTCAGTCCATGGCCAGCTGATTCTATTGCCATAGGCCTGAGATGAAGGAGCACATAATGCCAGAAGGTCATAGTAGAACAAGGTTGTTCACCTTGTGACAGCTTGGGAGGCAAAGAGGATAGGGAAGGAGCAGAATGGAACGGGCCTACGACCACATACTGGATCCAAGGTCATGCCGCTATGATCTGTTCCCTTCAACTAAACCCTGTCCCTTATTTCCATCACCTCTCAATAATGCCCTCAAATTATAAGCTCATCAATAAATTAGTCCACTTGACAAAGAGTTTTCATGATTCAATCAGCACCCCAAAAGTCCTCAGCTGGCAGTCAAGCCTTTATTTGGCACATGAGTTTTGGAGAACATTTCAAATTCAAATCATAACATATAAATAGTCCAAATTTGTGGCTATAAAACTCTGGTGTCTCTCCGAATCTTCCATAGAGTTTTTCCAAAAAAAAGCCACCACGGCTGTATCTGAGCATGTCAAAGTACATATGAGTTAGATCTTAAAAGAGATGGAAGAGTGTGAATTACAAGTGCATCATCAGGAGAACCTACAGTGAGCTTTGCCATCTTTAGCCTTATGTCCATAAGAAGGACATTTTCACAAAAGTTTTGCTGCCTATGGCTGCATGGATTTTTAACTCTGATATTGTTATTTCCAGTGGTCAGCTTTCAACCCAGGGCTTTTCACATTTGAGGAAAGGGCTCTAACCACTGAGCTACAGTCTCAGCCTTACTCTGAATACTAAGGGTATTAATCATGCCAGTCCAAATTTCTACTGTTAGTATCTAAATTTATGCTTTTCTATTAATTATAGTTTCCTTGCTCCGTTCTGATAGCTGTTAAATCATCTTGAATTTCCAGGTAAGAACACTCATTTACAAGGCTATTAAAAGAATAAGTATGAATTAGTTAATATAATACTTTGGTTGGCATCTTATAGATTAGGTAGAAGCATTTTAATTTTATTTAGTAGGAAAATAAGTTAGATGAAAGCTGATATTGATAAGAGAATTACAGGATGTGAAACAGAATATTAATATGATTCTTTTACCTTGACTTATGTTTTTGGACGCTCCTTATTCTGTCTCTGTACATAGCTAATCTATTAACACTGAGGAACCACAGTTACTTAGTATAATATCATAATTCTCAGCTTAGGTTAATTCAACCTTGCCTTTTTTTTAATACAAAGCAGCAAAAAAATCAAAATATTATATATGAAAAATGTTCATAGTCTATTGTTCCATCATAAACACAGTCTTTATCAAAAAACTCAAGCAATTTATTTATACGTTTTCAAATTGCATAAAATAGGTTGGGAGCTTAATGTGATTGCCATTAAAACAAATCAATAATGAAACTCTCCAAAACAGTGAAGCAATCAAACACAGCTGAATAACATTAATTGGAAATCATGGTATATTTTATAAATCAAAGATGGCAAATCAATATCAAAGTTGAAGGTGTGCCTGTGGTGAGCTGTCTTGGTTGCATTTTCCTGACAGGTGACCACATAATATTGACTGGGAAGAAGCTTACACTGAATAGATGGGAGAAACTGTTGTCTATACCTTTCAATGCTTGTACCCACGAAGAAGATGGGAACTTAATGAATTACTCTTCTTATGTGCACAGAATTACATAAGGAAGCAAGAACTACTTAAGTGACAGGAGTGGCATTATTAAATTAAAGGCTTACTATATGTGAGGTGATATGAAAATGAAAATAAAAGACTATATCACAAATTATAGAGTCTTTGAAGTCAAACATGTCTTAGGGGCTGTAGTTCAACACTCTCATTGTGCAGATGTGGAAAGAGAGAGGCAGAGTTGGGAAGACATGTGCTTACGCTGAAACAACAGGTGATATCTGGATCTAAGAACCAATACAATATCTTCTTCTTTCTGATGTATATTTGTAACACCTAGGAATTACATGTTCATACATATAAAATTAATATAATGCTTGTACTGCAAAAGATGTATAGTGAGTTTGTTTTCTGAGATTTAGACTCTATTTTCCTAGGAAAAATCCTTTACTTATTAAAGGTAGATTTCCAGAGAAGTATATAAAAGTTTTCGTGTCAAAAAAATCTTTCCTTCTGTATTTGGAAAGAACAGTGGTGAACAGTTTTGGGGTCATGTAATTTTAAGAAGAAATAATTATAATTTAAATTGCTTTAGTATAAATTTCAATGGTAACTGTGAATAAATTTGTTTGTGTTTTCTAGAGTAACATCCCATAGTGTGGGCACATACATCTCAGTACCCCAAAATTTAAAATTTTGCAAGTATGAAGTACAAGACTGGAATTGTGTTTTAAGGAACCCTGGTTTACTTGAGTGTATATTAGTGTTACTAACATTCTGGTGCCCAAATGAATATTTCAATATTCTTGGCATGATATATGGTATCTTTTATTACCCAAAAAAAGCAGTGGTACTTACATGTATCTGTTGGTATTCAGATGAACTATTTCCTTTGACTGTCATTCAATATGTTTCACTGCCATCTTCTAACAAATATTGTAATTCACCATGGAGAAATTTAGACTTCTAATATTTCCATTCACAAATTCTAACTAGCATTGGTTTACCTCCTAACTTAATTCTTACTGACTCTATCAGTTTCCTATTGCTTTGTAACAAACTACCCCATACCAGTGACTTTTGTAACTCATGATTTCGTAGCTTCTGCAATTCTGGTCAGTCACACTGGATAATTCTTCTTCTAATCTCAATCAAGTACACTCACACAGATACAGCCACCTGCAAGTCACTTGGAAAGCTCAGTTGCTGGAGATTGTTTGGAAATAGGCTGTGGCAGCAGAAGTCACCGGGCCACGTGTTTCCCACCAAGCCAAAGGCCAGCCTTGACTTTGTCACAGAGAGGTGGAGGCAAGATTCAGAGAATATAAATAGAGGGAAATGTCACTGTGGAATAACTTTTAAGACTCTGCTTCATCATAATGAAAATTTTCAAAGGGTCAATAATGGTGATATGCCCATATCAGATTCAAAAGGTGAAGAAACAAGTTTTATCTCTTGGTACAAAGACCTGAGAATCACATCACATGAGCACAAATGCAGGAATGAAAATAATCCATTTATCAGCTTTCCAATCTACCACATGTGGTTACTGCTCAGGATTAAGCAGTTGCCTAAGTAGAATGTCATAAAATCAAGTAACTTGATCAAAGTCCCACACTAAGACAGTTTTAGAGAAAGATTCAAGTCTAAATATGTTTAGCTCCAAAGGCCTTGGACTCATCACTTATTGGAGACTTTAAATAGATGTCATCCCCTTCTTTTATTTCCTCTGCATTATGCTAGTTGAACTCATTATCTCTCCCTGCTTATAATCTTCTAAGTGATTTTTCTTGTTTTTCCCCTACTTGTAACACATTTTCCATAAAGCAATCTGATGGATATTTTAAGATGTGAGCCGAGTTTTGCTATTTTCCCAATTAAAACCTTTTAATGACTTGTAGTTCTACACTGATAATAAAAATCAAAACCTGAAATGTTAGCTTATTAAGATCTTACAAAATCATTTTACTTGTTCTGTACCCCAAATATGCATCATTCTATTCATTATAGAATTAACTACCCTTGAGCCACACTGGCCTATTCATTTTTTCTTCAATACGTTGAGCTTGTTCCTCTTGAAAGCTTATGTAGTTGCTCCTTGAGCTATGAATGCAGAAAGGAAGACTTTTCCTTCTTTGTATGATTTGGCTATTTCTCACTACTCAGGCTCATTATCAGTAACACCATAGAAAGGAACTTACTGACCACTTTCTGTAAAGTAGATATGTTTATTCCCTGTATCCTTCTGACATTCAGTTTAATCAATTAATGTGGGGGTAGAGGTCAGAGGGGTGGTGTCAAAACAGAACACATTCAGATTTGAAATTATCTTGCATTTTCATTTAGTTTTAGATGATATATTTCCTTTACACCCTTATAAACCAAATGACAGCAGAGGCCTTGTCTATCATAATCACTGCCGTACTCTTAATGAGTGCATAATGCTTGGCACAATATTTGGTAAATTACAAAATGACATGCTCCAATGCTTGAAAAAGCCTCGGGAAACAACACAAGGCTCTTTGTATATCTTTTGCAGCTTCCAGTGATAAACCTGAACCCAACAATTCCAAACCTCATCCTCCTGAATTGTTCTTTTATCAAAGTCCACATATGCTTGCTGTACATGGCTCTGAAAGGATTGAAGCATCCATCGTCAGGGTGCACAGGCCAGGTGTCATTTCAGCAGTGTCTACACAACCAAATGGGCATTTCTGGTCCTCATTTGAAACCCACTTTCTCTAACACTTAAATAACTGACATCAAACAACTATCAGTTATTACAAAAGGGACGATAAAGGATGGAGAAAATTCAAGATGTGAATGATTGAGAGAACTAAATATTGACAGAACAAACAAGAGAACCATGAATTTGGTGAAACAGAAGACAAATGTCATTGACTTGCTTTGATTAATCCTGTTGTTGTTTTTTTTAACTTGGGAAAGACAAAAATATAAGCTATGTCTGGAGTATTTTTGTCATCCCTGCCTGAATATACAGGCAGCTGTGTTTTAGATGATTTATGAATATTTTTAAACACAGCTTGTGTAAAGGACTTCACTCCCAGTGGAATAAAGTATACTTGACTGCAGAGTTATAACTAGAAAAACTGGCAAGCATAAAGTTATGGGGATTAAGGAAGGTGTCCTAGATTTTGGAACATGTACACCAAATAGGACAGACTTATAATTATCTAGAGAATTGGTAGGGAAAAAATAACTTGCTAAACTATAAAGTATACTACTTTTCTCTCCAAGCTGCTCATCAAGGTACATATATTTTTTAACGTTTTGTGGGCACTACAGGAAAATGTCATTCTTGAGAATGCTTATGTTTGAATATTGACATTTTCAGAGTATTTGTAATATATCAAAGTATCTTAAAGGAGTCTGTTTATTTTAGACACTGAGTAAAAGAGTTTATCTTTCTCTGTTGAATTTTCAGATGAGAAATTCAGAATACTTTATATGCTACTTATTATATACTATGAGCAGATACATATATATTTTGATTTTTTTATTAGAATGGTAATATTGCTGCTTCAAAACCTATTCAAATCATTATATAACTACATCCATAAGGTTAGTAATAAAGGATTTTAAAATTATATTAGCTGTACTAATTACATGTATTTGCATCCCTGAATTTTGCAGCTATTGAGATATAACTATACATTCAAATAGACTGAGAATATTTATGAATCTACATTATTTACTCTATCATTCAAAACAGATGTGTTTATTGAATATATATTAGGTAAAGGGAACTAGGTAACTATAGAAAATGGAAAATAAGATGATTCCCCTCTTTTAAAGCAATTAAAATTATACCTTAGTAAAGACAATATCCATTCAGAAATAAGTAAAATAGAAGATACCCAAGAGTGTAAAATATAGACCTTAAATGGGTAAAATACATGATTGTGAGTTTGAACCCAATAAAGCTTTGACAAACAGTGTGTACAAACTGTTATTTACGGAATTGCAGTCTCAAGGTGGGCACCTTGGAAGCTGCACCACAGTTAGGCACAGGAACAGCTATGCCATTCTGTCCTCTGCCATTTACTTTGTCTGAACAGCCTGCTTCTGTTTGGTCAAAACAGAAGACTCTACTGGTATGAAGTATTTGATCATTACTTCTGCTTCCAGATGGGTGGTTTCGATTAGAAAAAATATCCTTCAAAGATAAGCAAACCTTGGAACTAGAGATGCAGGGCTCCTAGCTACTTCACAAATCTAGGAGATAAAAGTTCTTCTGGATAAAACTGAGTAGGTTGTGTTTTAATAATCATCATGGATAACTTTTAAGACTTGAAACATGTATCTAGAATATGCAAACCTATTCACATTTCTAGTCTTTAAAAACAAAAACAAAATGCCAAAATATGACTAGCCTTTGTTATGATGTCTTTCTAACAACCCTAAATTATTAGACATAGAAAAGGGAAGTTGTGACAGTTGTGGTGGAGTATTAACTTGATTGGTTTTGTACTCTGCTCAGGGGGATGGTAGATTCCCCCTCTGAGCGTGTGGTGGAGGCATAGCCTTGTCACTATGTTTGATCGCTGGTCCCTTCCTCTCTTTCCCTCTCCCCCGATCTTCTTCCCAGCTGCCATGAATATCTGAACATTTTTGCTCTTCTATATTCTTCTGCCACATTTCTTCTTTGGAGCCAATTAACTACAGAACGAATCCCTCAATCCATGAGCCAAATTAAAGCTCTGATCCTTCATGTTGTGCATATCAGGTATTATGTTCAGCAACAGTTAAGCTGGCTTAGATACAATGAAAGGGGCTTCTAGGTAAGATGGTGGAATAGAGTTATGCTTCACATGAGTCTCTGAATGGAAGAAATTATAGTGACAAAGGCGAAACAAAAAGTCCAAGGAAAATAAAGAGGAAGAGCTCTAGAAAAGGGTCATAAGAAAGCTCACTATATGGAAAGACAGGAAGACAGCCCAGGGCAAAGTATGAACAGTTTGCAGCTCCAAAACTGGCTCCATAGGGGAAGAAGAGCACAATGTCCCAAGCACAAAGTAAGCCAAGAGACAGCTGGCAGCTCCAATGATAAGAAATAGATCAAGAGTCCTAGCTACAGAAGAAACCCACAGTGTTACAGGCTTTCAATTAGTGGAGTGGTTTGATGTGAAAGTGACTTCTATATGGCAGGCTGGATTTAAAGAAGACATCCATTGCTGGCACACCATACTTTGGAGTGCTGGAGCCAAGAGCCTTCTTGAGAGAGGGCCTGTTATTTGGGACTGAGCTACTCTGAGGACTGGAAATCTCAGAAAATGCCTCTGCTAGGTAGGAGGTGGCCACAAGAAGCTGTTGTGAGACAGCCGAGTTAGTAGCAGGCTCAGTGAGGAGTTTCAGAAGTAGGGAGCTCGAGTTGTGGCAAGTAAGGCAGTTGGAGTCACCACCCTCTGTAGTCAGGAGCGAGATCCGATCCACCTGGTTTACTGAGGAGGTTATGTGTGGAGCACACCCACACAAAGATGCCCAGCGGATTGCTCAGTTCTGGTCGCTGCCCCTCTCCAGAGCTCCGAGGTCTTTAGGTTTCTTCCTCTCTCTCTCTGTCTCTCTCTCTCTCTCTCTCTCATTTTGTTTTTTGAGACAGGGTCTCACTCTGTATTTCAGGCTGGCCTCAAACTCATGGTGATCCTCCTGCCTTGTCCTCCTGAGTGCTGGGATCACAGGTGTGCACCACCACTCCCAGCAAAGCTTCCTCCATTCTCTGCTATGTTATGGGATGTTTCTCTGCTTGGACATAAGCCACACCCTCAGGTGCACACATTGAGGGGCCACTGAAGCAAATGCCCAGCTATCTGGTTAACATGTAACAAAGCGATTTGGGGCTAGCAGTGGCTCTGGGTAGACATAAAGAAAACAAAGCCTCAAAGGTGAATGTAGCCCTGTGGCAGACATCTGATTTACCAGTCTTGGAACCTGCTTAGTGGGGAAGATGCTTAACCTGCAGATGAAACTAATCTGGTGGGAGCAAAAGAAGACCTACATTGAGTCCCAGTAGTGGCTCACCCCTCTCCATGCTTGGTAGAACCCAATATTAGAGGACTGGGAAAGATGTTCTTTTACTTTGCTTTTACCTAATTTTATTTACTTACTTTTTATCGCTATAAATGAATTTTTAAATCTCTTGCTCATCTTTTTCCCATTTTCTTTTCCTTTTCTAAGTCCTGCTGGTTCTTTATTACCTTTCCATTCCTCCTTTTAAAATATTTATTTGGTTATTATTTTTACCTTTAATTTTTATCTTCTTAGTTTATTCTTTTATTTTTGCCACTTTCTTTTTATTGATATTGGTGGTTAGTTGTTGGTTTTAATTGATTTTTACTGTATTTCAATATCTGATTTGTCTGCATGGTTGTTGTCTTTGGGGTTTGGTTTTTTCCTTTTCAGTGGTACTGCAGATCCAGCTCTTAAGACAGGGCTGCTTAATAAGAAGACTTTGACATAAAATAGAAAAGATAGCCATCCCAACTGTTGTACAAATCTCAGAACAGAAACTCAATAAGCATGAAAAAGTAAGACAAAAAAACCTGAAATTGCAAAATGATGGAAAGGAATCAAATTTACGCACTGAATTCAAAGTATTGATTTTTTTTACAAATGATTAATGGCTTCAAAGAGGATGCAACTAAATACCTGAATGAATTAAGGAAGACAGTAGAACATATGAAAGAACAATTCAATAAAGGGATAAAGATTGTGAATAAATCAAACAGAATTCTTGGAAGATAAAAGGTCCGTAAGATAAATTAAAATCTCAGTTGAAACCCTCACAAACAGACTATATCAAGTGCATGAATATTAGGGCTTTAAGACAAGGTTGATGAATTATCACATTCAGACCATTATGAGGAAAACATCATGAATAAACATACAGGACCTCTGGGACATGATTAAGAAATAAAAACTGAAAAATAAGTTTAGCTGAAGAAACTGAAAGTACAAGACAATGAATAAAAACCTATTCAATGAAATTAAGAGCAGAAAATTTCCCAAATGTTGGGAACAATATAGAAATCCAGGTGCAGGAAGCATTTAGAACCCCAAATAAACATCCCAGAGCACCTATCCACTATATATTATAGTTAAATGGCCAAAAGTACAAACTAATAAATTATATTGAAAATTACAACAGAGAAGCAATGAAGTCACTAATAAAGGCAAACTGTCAGAATAACAGCAGATTTCTCAGCAGAAAATTCAAAGGCCAAGGTGGGTATGGAATGATGCACTTCAAGGCTGGAAAATAATAACAGCCAGGCAATTCAGGATCATTCAGAATCAAAGGTAAAACACAGACATAGGAAGATCAGCATAAACTAGAGAACCACGTGAACATTAAATCAGCATTGCAGAAGATAATTAAAGTAATCCTACATGAAGAAAACAAAGCAAGACAAGCACAGTCACAAATCTTGGAAATGAATACATTTTATGTGAAGAGAAGACAAACACATGAGTATTAGGCAAGAATCAACATGATTAGTTCAGTAAACAATAAAACCAATGAGATGTATAAAGGAGAAAGAAACACAGATCATTCAAACCAACCAGAAGAAAAACAAGAAAGTGACGGGGACTAACAATAACCCTAAATGTATACTAAATGCTTTGAGTTCTCCAAGTAAAAGGCACAAGCAAAATGATTGGATTAAAAACAAGACTCAGCTATTTGTCACCAGCAAGAGATTCATATCATCACCACAGATGGTAACACCCAGAGATTGCACAGTGCACTTTCAGTGGGCAGCAGGGCACTGAAATTAAAAAAAAAAAAAAATTCCTCCAATCAAGTGAAAACAGACACACCACAGAATTTATAGGATAAAATAAAAAGAGTTATAGCAGGAAAATTTATAGCCATAAGCACCTACATTAGATAAACTGAAGTCTCAAATAAGTAAATTAATAATGCATCTTAAGACATTGGAAAAATCAAAACAGTACAAATCAAACCCCAAGTCAGTAGAAGGAAGGAAGTAATAAGTATTAATGTAGAAATAAATGAAATAGAGACTAAAAGAGCAATACACAATAAAGCAAATAATTGGATCTTTCAAAAAAATAAAATTGACAAACCCTTATCCAAAATAACCAAAGAAAGAGATAGAACACCTGAATAAAAAAAATTGCAAATGAAAAAGGTATATGAGGATAGATACCACTGAAATCCAGAGGATCATTGGATAATATGAAATATTATAGGCTTATAATAATAAATTGGAAAATGCAGAAGAAATGAACATATTTCTGTGTACATACAGACTATTAAATTGGAGGAGGACGGAGATAAACAGGAAAGCAAAGTAAATATTTGAAGAAATAATGTTTCAAAGTTTTCTGTATTTATTGACAATTATCAAACCAAAGATACAAGAAGCTAAGAAAATACCAAATTAGATACACGTCAAAGACACCAGATCAATGTTATGTTCAAACAACTAAAAACAAACCACTAAGAGAAAAATCTTGAAGCCAAATAGAAAAAAAAAGATAAATTATAGAGGAACATGAGAGTCACAACAGAGTTGAATTTGGGACATCTTTAAAGTGTTAAGGAACAACAACCAAAAATCCACTCAGAATTTTATATTCAGTGAAATATCCTCTGGAAATGAAGGAGAAATAGTCTCATCAGAGAAAAATACGAGGAGCTCATTGTCAGAAAATCTTTTTCACAAAATTTTTAAAGGAAGTTCTTCACAGAAGCAATAGGTGCCTTACTGAAGTTTTAATATTCATAAAGAAATTAAATGCATTGGAAAATAGAATAAATGATGGCAAAAGTAAACTTCATTTAGTCTTCATATTTCTAATTTCTCTGAAACGTAACTGAGTATGGATAGTAAAAATAATAGCAAAGAGTCATATGTTCATTCAAACTGTTCATACAAAGTAATAAGGGGATACTATGAGGAACTCTATGTCCATAAACTACATTTATTGAAAAAAGATCAGGACTTTGAAAGAGAAAATATACCAAAACTAAGTCAAGAAATAAATAGTATAAACAAATATGTGTCATAAAGAAATTTACATGACTGTTTAAAAAACTTTTAAAAATTGAAAAGAAAAAAATAAACCCTAAATGATTTAACTGGAGAAGCAAATTATTCTCAACTCATTATGTCAGGATGTAGTTATCATAATACCAAAACTAGATAAAAATATTAACACAAAGATACAGACTATAATCCCTTATGAATATAGTCAACAACAATATTATATGCAAGTAGACTCTATCCCCGGAATTTGAAACTGTTTCGTCATTCAAAAGATCCAAGGGTTTGGGAATGGTGGGAGGGGAAGCGGAAAGGGAAGAAGGGAAAGGAAAAACTATGAGAAAAGAAAAATGGAATCAAACTCTGTGTAAATAGGGAAGGGTGGAGGGGGTGAAGGGTGCACAGGTAATGGGAGAAAAAATAAGAACTAAGATACATCATGTTCTGGTACAAACACCCAATGATAAATGTAAATGTATTTTATACTTAAAATGTACCAATAAATATATATATATAAAAATCAATTAATTTGGGCTGGGTGTATAACTCAGTGGTTGACTGCTTGCCTAGAATGCACAAGAGCTTGGATTTCATCCCTCATACTATAAAACTACACAATTAATATCTTATAGTTTTGATATAATAAAATATAATACAATCATATAATCAAAAAGCCTAGAGAAGTGAATGGAAAAAGTAGTTTAATAATTTAAGATAGTCAAAAACATGTCTATTGTAGGAAAAACATGTTTGGAGGATGCAGCAGTTTTACACCTGGACAAAATCAGCTCTTTTCTCATCCCCGGGGATGCCCACTTATCTATCTTTGATTCCTAAGATAAAGTTCATTGGTCCACAAACCAATTACCTGCTGATTTATGAGATGTTGTTTAAAGTCCCAAACTCCCACGTAGACACCTAGAACTGGTGTATTTGCTCATGGTTTTTAAATTGTCTAATACTTTTAGCCAGTCCAATTTGGCTACATGACTGGCAGGTCATCAGAGACTCTGCTGGGAATGACTACTCTTAGTTCTCCTGAGGCCAAGATTCACTGCACAAATTCTAGATGTCTAATCTGGAAACAAGGTGCATGTTGTGTGAATAAAAAGGACCCTGAAAAATTGCTCTTTGATGTCTCTCAACCTTTGCTGTTTGCCTGTACTTTTCTCTTCTGCTTCACCATATACTTCGTTTCTATGAAAAGTCTTCCCTATGTTCTGTGATAGTCTTGTAGTCTCTTCAAATACCAAACCTGAGTAATCTTTTACAAGAGGATTTCCTTAATATGATAGCAGACACCTTTAAACTCTATCACTAGCATCACATTCAATGGTGACAGACTGAATTGCCTCAAAGTTGGCAACAAGAGAAGAATGTGTTCTTACCTTTGTTTCAAAATTCAACTAGAAGTCCTACCTAACTGCAGTTAGGTTAGGGGAAAATGAAAGAATGCAACTTAAAAAGTTAGAAACAAAACTGGCTCCAGTGACATGCAATATAACTGGCTATGTGGAAAATACCAAAGTATAAAAATGTCTCCAAAAGTAATTAACATGTTTAGCAAGGTCATAGAATATAAAGTTGATAAACTAAAGGTCAAAAAATGAAAACTGATTTGAAAAGAATTTTGACTGGACATTGTTTAGATTATAACACAAAGAACTGTAATACATAATTCCTGTACTCCCTAGTTATTAAGATTCTTTTAGCAATTCTTATATTATGTGCCTATTAGAATTAAAGAAATAAGTAAATAAATTATTGACATTGAAAACCAAGTTTGTCACATTTAGAGACATAAGTTACTAGTAAGAAATTTTTAAGCACTCAAATCCTGAGGTACCCATTAGAGGTTAGATACTTATTTTTATTTTTCTTAGTACATTTTGCAGTACATAATGATCACATTCACTGTGGGGAGTTAGCACATGTACATAACATGTACATAAAGTACATAAATTCTTTTTACACTCCCTTTCCTTACTTTCATTCCCCTTCCTCCATCTCACGGTCTCTTTTCCTTTATAATAGAAATGCAAGCATATAATACATATAGATACATATATGAACAGAGATATGTACATGCATGGGATCATATGCAGGCATATTTTTGTACTGTATATTAAGAAAGCCAAATATCAGTTACACCCTAGTAAAATGAACTATTAGTCAGATCTTGGTTCCTAAAATCATTCTCTAATTAAAGAAATAAAGCATCCTTGGAGAATTTATGATCTCCAGGGCTGGAAGGAAAAACACAAGAGGAACATTAGGCATCTTAGGTCCAAGAAAGTAAAGAGTTTCTCCTAAAAGAGCCACTGCATGTTGAAAATGCACACAGACCAAACTGAAAGGCATTCCCAATGACCAAGGCTCTTGCAGGTTGAGCAGTAAGTTCATAATATTATTATATGATACCCTAAGACTAAAACCAAATACGTAGAAGCCAGTTGTAACATCAATAAAGTTTAAGCAGAGATCTCTCTTAGAGAAACTTCCAATTAACAAATATAGAAGAGGGCTAGGGATTTAGCTCAGTGGTTCTGCCGCCTGCCCTGCAAGTGCAAGGACCCGAGTTCAATCCCTGGTACCAAAAAAATAAAAAGCAAAAACCAAAAAACCAAAAAACCCCGCCAAAAAACAAAACCAAAAAACAAATGTAGAAGAAATGAAAGAAATAGAAAATCAGCATTGGACAATTACAAAGTAATAATTGCTGTTGGCATGATGTATTGATGGATGTTAATATTTGTTGCTAAAAATTAATTAGAAACAAGATATTTGTGTGATGTAAAGGTACTTCCTTCCAAATGATTCTTTATTGCAAAGAAAACAGTTAATAACTTCAAGCGGGAAAACATAGATCATCCATGGAAACCAAGGTTAAATTCACCATAGCTAAGCATCAGGTAACACTTGATACCATACAAGAAGGAACAAATCATGTATGTGGTTGGTATTTCCTGTGCAGAATTCAATCTAATCATGAGAAAATATCAACCAAATCCTTACTGAGGACCTCCTACAAAAAGTTGACCAATAACCTTCAAGAGTGCCAGTTATATGAAATACAAAGAAAGATTGTCACAGATTGGAGGAGTCTAAGAGAACACAACATTGAATACTATGCAAACTATGTGGTTAGGTTGCTAGAAATAAAAACACAAAAAGATATGAGGAGAAAAAACTTGGAAAATAAAAATAAATTCTATATCATGGTTAATAATAATATATTAATGTTTTATTAGTTTTGCCTACCAATTTTGTGCAGAAGCAGTATGATGTTTACATTAGATTTCTCTATATTGATTTTCATCTTCTCTTTGAGTTTAAAATTATTTCAAAATGAAGATATAAGAAATAGTCTTTAATCAGATTTGTAAATTAAAGTGGTAATATTTTATAAATAAAACCATAAAAGCAAACATATTTCCAAATTATTGTTTGAAATGTCACAGAGAAATTTCTGCTTTTACCTTTTCTTACCAGAGTGACAACAGATAAAAATGTCTAGACAGTGTGTGTGTATGTGCGTGTGTGTGTGTTTGTGTGTGTGTGTACCAATTACAAGCAATGTGATTCTGAACATATTGATGCTTGACCCTCAATTTTCTCATATTTTAATTGGTAACGTGAAGGCTGCTCTATTAATTTATTTTCTTGTTATTCATGGCTGAACACAGCTCCAGACTGAAACAAAGGGGAAGTCTGTGACTACATGTGGAGTAAGAGATTTATAGACCCCCGGGATGTTTCTCTTTTCCTCTCTCTCTTTCTCTCTCTCTCTCTCTCCTGATATTCTGGAAAATGGCTTGATTTTCACAAATCAGCTCACACTACATTTTTGCAAAGATGACTTCTGATAGCTCTTGATTCAACAGTTAAGAGCCACATGGTTGAAAGGGGAACAATTTCTCAAAAGGAATACAGGTTCCAGAAGAATGCCAGACAAAAAGATTAGAATCTCTTGACCTAAATAAAACCATATATATTTTCATAGAATACTCAGCTGAATGAAAAATTGATCCAGTGAAGTAGCACAAAACAATTAGAAATGGAATTTTTGTGACAATTTAACAATGAGATTTATATGTAATAAATTTAATGCTAAACGAGACATTCTTTAAAAAATAAACCAAAAATATCACTTGCAAATGCTCACAGAATAATTTAAAACTGTTCTAATGTTGAATTTATGTAACTATTTCTAGAGGAAGACAGATCCTTTGCTCCAATACAAAAATTAAACAACAACAAAGGCATCTACTTGCTAAAGTTAACTGCAAGCATAATATTTTTCTTAAAGAAATAATTTGCTCCTGTAGTTACTTATTCTTAGTACCAAAGTACAGTGCTGTGTATGCTAGGCCAGATTCATTTTTATCTACTGAATCTATTTGAATTAGTAAATGTTGCTAATATTGTAACAGAAGCTATTATTGGTGCCTCCCCCTATTTTTTGACTTTTAAAAACATTGAATTTTTCCTGCAACTTTTTCTCTGAATTTTAAAAATATTAGCCAGAATTGAATATTATCTTGATGAGAGTAAAACAAAACAAAACAACTATAACAAAACTAAATATAGAAGTAAAAATAAAAAAGGAAAGAAGAAAACCCTGAATTTAGTTTGTGCCACTACCAATTACAAGCAATGTGATCCTGAACATGCGAATACTTGACCCTCAATTTTCTCATGTTTTAATTGGAATAAGAACGTTGCTCTATTAACTTATTTTAATTCTTATTAGTGTCAAGTGGGGCAATATAATAGGAAAAGGGCAAATAGGATATAAAGAAAAAACACAGATTAATACCCTCAGGAACTTAGCTAGCAAAATTCTTTTATCCTCCTAAATTGCAAATGGAGGCATTTGGTGGTGAAAGATAAGAGCCATCCTTGAAGGAAAAGGTTTCTTCTCACTAGGACAGGAGAATCTTCTATGTGAAATTTATCCTGGAAAAGTACTCCACCCCTACTTCTTTCAAATGACAGAGGTTATATGTTTCACCTGGTGCAATCCATCAGGACAGCTGCAGAAAGTAATTTACAAAAATGTTGTAGCAGTCATTTATTTATCGATTTTTTTCAGACGTGTTAGTCGAAACCATTCAAATATTTAGGTACCTCAAATATCAGCTGTTCATGAGGCCTCACGGACCAGCTCTATTTTAACCTTGTGTTAACTGGTATAAAAACCAGCTCTTTTCTGCCTCTGCCAGTCTGCCACGTGTTTTAGAGGTTTTTGGATATTAAAGGAAATTATTGTGGTAAGAAAAAGGTTGTGGATGGGAGTAATGTCGGATGTAATATTACATGTCCCCACAAGGTAGCATCTTTTAGACACACACACACACACACACACACACACACACAATGTTTTTTCCTCAAATTCTTCTTAGACCATAGCAAAGTAGCCTTGCTTTCTGGCTAACCCATGCCTCCATTAATTATTTAATCACACCCCTCTTTTCTACTTCTTCTCATGGTTTCTCTTTTGAACTATCAAATTTCTTTTCTATATAGTTCCTGAATTGTAAATAACTTGCCCTTTCCTTAGGAAAATGGGGTACCCATGCCAACTCTATGCCTTTTGCTTTTGCATTTATTTTGTACAGGTATCATTCTCAAAAAGGTCTTTGTTGCCAAATAATTATTTGGCCAGATTCTAAGAGTATAATTTTTTTCACATTATCACATCAACTCAAGTATATTGGCTTTCGCCTCCACCACAGCCTCCTTGAGCCTTTTCTTGGATATTTATAAGGAGTTGCCAGCCTTTTTCATCTTGTTTTCACTTTTCAAATAGCTAACAAAGTCTACCAAAGCACAAGATCCATAGGCTTTTTTCTAGTTACAGTAAGGCTGTGTTTTTGCTGCACATGCATAACTGTGTGCTTTTTAAGCTTTGGAGATAGTTTAGAAAGCAACTTCCTGAACACCTCCCATAGTGTAGGTAGTGTGATTGCATCTGTTGGGTTTCTAGACCTTTTATTCTAATGTAGCTGGGAACATATGAAAGCATTAGAGTGTTTTACATATACATATGTATCACTACTGGCTTAAGCTCATATTTATCTCTAGTTAGAACCACTTATGTTTCTTGGGTTCAAACTGTTTTTAGTAAAATTTCCTCAAATATGCTCTTGCTTCACGTTTGATATTTTGAGCTTGCTTTATCTCCATTGAATGTCATGTCATATCCCCTATTCATTTAGGCTTGATAAAATGTTTTTGTATTATTTTTAAATTTACATTCAGTAAAATTTATTTTTTGGTATATAGTTCTGAATCTTTATATGTAAGTAGACTCTGGTAACTGCTATCACAGAAAAAAAAAATTCCATTATCTCAGAGAATTCCCTCAGCTATTGAGATTCTTCCCCACCCTAATCCTTGACAACCCCTGATTTGTGCTCCCTCTTATAATTTTACCTTTTCCAGAATACATGAAATCACATGTTGCAATATTTTGAAATGAGATTATCTTTCACTTGATATTATATATTTGAGATTTATTCATAAGTGAACAGGGTAAATTAACAGTCCTTTATTTATTGCTGAATAATATTCCACTTTGAATTTTCCACAGTACGTGCATTTACCCAGAGAATATTTGAGTTGTTTCTAGTTTTTTCTTATGAATAAAGTTGGCATACCAGTATTTTTATGAAAAAATCTTTTCATTTCTCTAGGATAAATATTTAGGAGTGGGATTGTTGGGTCATATAAAAACTAAGCTTGATTTTATTTGAAACTAAACAAAAATAGAATGCCACATTTCCTATGTGGTTGCATAGCTGACCTTTCCTTCAAATTTCTTGTCTTATTTAATATCTACATAGTTTTCTTTTATCTTAGTGAGAAAAAAAATTGCAGCTCTTCTCTAAATTTGTCTTTAGGCAATTAATATATCCTAAGGGAGACTTGACCTTGGTTTTAAAATGGCTGAACTTATTTGATGTTGGAATATTTAAAAAAATACATTCAGATATGTTTTCTTTGTTCACTCTTTTTATAATTTCTAACTTTGCCAATATTACGCTGAAATAACACACTCTTAACTCTCATGTCCCATCATCTGCCTTGCAAGTAAAGTAAGTAGATTGATTTGCCTCTTACATTATAGAGTAAAACTTGAATAATGCCACTCCCAAATAAATTCTTGAAACAAAAATGATATCCATAAATGTAAGGTCTTTAGCTTGTATGTAGTGGCCTTCATGTACTCCACATCAATGATACAGTACATGAATGAAGGCTGTGCAAAAGGAAATTGGAAAATATTTAAGATCTACCTTGGTTCAAATATAGCTATGTTTTTAGTAATTTGATTAAATTATTTCTAAATGTTAGATAGATTGTATAATAATGTTTATAAAAAAATTTTAAAGCTACTCCCTGGCTTTGATTATAAGTAGCTGTGACAGACACCTTACTGCTAAAAATGTTGTCCTTTTGATTGGTGTCCTAATAAACCCAGCAGGAAGAGGTTTCCTAACACCTTCCTCCTATGAATACTTCAAACGTAATCCTGGTAAAGGCAGTCACCTAATGAGCACCTGGTTTATCTATCCTGCAAACCAAGATGCCAACTCTCAATTTCAGGCAGGGTCCTTTCTGGTCAGGGATTTACCTGGAAAATGCCTTAGAGTATGTTCATCCAAGGCTATGCAAACACAGAGAAAGAGAAAGATTATAAGGTGACTTACAGAACCTTGTGTAACATAATAAGTCTATCCTAATTTATAAAGTACATCTAATTAAAAATACAAATGAGGACCCATGTGTTATCCTCACAGTGAACATGGTGAATGGTAGCTAGGTATGTCTAAAGCTTTAGTTTTGCTCCCAAAACTATGCTTTCCTGAATTTGACATCTGTCTTACTGCTTAAGACTTATACCCCACGTTATTCCAGTCCATGATACTCCAGAATAGTAATTTCTAACTTGGGGATTATTAGTACTCACTATCCTAACTTCCAATGTATAATTTCCCACAGTTTTCCTATTAAGTCTCCATGCTTCTTCATTGCACTTTTGCTCTTAGTTAATATATTCAGTGAATGTGACCTCCTAATGACTTAACTCTTAAAGGTTTGTAGTATTACCAAGGTAGCAGAACCTTATGGTTATGTCAGGTGCTATGCTGAACTCCTCACGTCCAGTCTTGTCTGCAGAGGAAGTATAACTAGCTTAGTTATCTTCTGATATCTCAATATCTGGTAATGTGCTTCCCCCCCCCAATTTTTTTTTTTTTTTTTTTTTTGGTACCGGGGATCGCACTTGGGACCTTGCGCTTGCAAGGCAGGCGCCAGGAACCACTGAGCCAAATCCCTGGCCCTGTTTTTTTTTTTTTTTTTTTTGGTACCAGGGATCGAACTCGGGTCCTTGTGCTTGTGCAGCAGGCGGTGAAACCAGTGAGCTAAATCCCCTCTAAATTTTTACTTTATTTGGTTTAGATATCATATATTTATATTTTAAAAGGCAAGGATTGAACTAATGTACCTGTTTCCTCTTTTGTCCCAACAAAGTGGTTGTCATATTTTACAAATAAACACATACAATGCCAAGTTCAGCAAGAATTTCCTGTTAACGATGCTTCAGAGAGCTCTGCATGACGGCCTGCATGACCGTTCACATTGGTTTTATATTCGCTGGAAAGATTGGGAATCCTGGTATTCTCTGAGCTTTGGTTTACATTTTTCCTTGAGAGAAGAACAGTGGCAAGAAGACTGGGCATTTATACTCTCTCTTACTAGTCCGCCTGGAGCAAGTTTGGAACAGACACACATTTTTGTACTTGCACATATTCTTAGACGACCAATTATAGTTTATGGAGTCAAGTATTATAAGAGTTTTCGGGGAGAAACTTTAGGATATACTCGGTTTCAAGGGGTTTATCTGCCTTTGTTGTGGGAACAGTTTTTGTTGGAAGAGTCCTATTCCTCTTGGCTATACAAGGGGCCACTTCTCTGCTTTGGTTGCCATGGAAAATGATGGCTATGGTAACTGAGGGGCTGGTGCTAACCTGAACACGGATGATGATGATGTCGTCTTCACATTTTTGCCTCTGCTTGACAGTGAAAGGAAATTACTCCACGTGCATTTTTTATCTGCTCAGGAGCTAGGTAATGAGGAAGAGCAAGAGAAACTGCTCAGGGAGTGGCTGGATTACTGTGTGACTGAAGGGGGCGCTCTGGTTGCCATTCAGAAATGCTCTAGGCGGCGAGATCACCCCTGGTCACACAGATGGTAGAAAAATGGCTTGACCGTTACCAGCAGATCTGGCCTTTCACATCCCTGTCTGGTGGAGAGGAAGATGAAGATGATGAAGATGAATGAAAAAGACCAAGGAGAAGACCAAGGCATCAGAGCTGTGATGATTTTCAAAGTGTGGTGCTTCAAGCAGAATGTACAATGTGGAATGAAACAAGCCTGGGAGGGTTTCTTCAAATATTTTTTGGATCCACACCTAGTGGAGGTAATGCATCTGCTGCATGAACAGACTGAGAACTTTGGTTGAACTAGTTTGTAAAAAACCCCCAAAACTAATTTTATTAAGCCAACCTTTTTTCCTTTCAAATCGTAAATCTGTCTATAAATGTAACACTTGGTTGTGTAAGAAATTGTGTAATAGGAAAAGTTGTACCAGCATCTTCATATTATTGAGAAATTTTTTTGCAGCATGAATGCTTATGAAAAGCACATGGCAGACAACTCTTATTCCTTTGAGATAATTCCCTTCCTTAGAACCTGGCATTCTATTTTCACCTTAAAAGATCCATTTTACATTAAGTCTCAGATTTGGAAACTTTGTACAAACTATCCACAGTAAAACAAAATAAACAAGCTTTCATTTTAATTTAGTTCCTGTTGTGCCCTGTAAAATAAAACCAAACATTTTAGGGAAAAACTACAAGAAAAGCTGATAGTTTTTTATTGAGTAAACTTCACATAGGCATTTTTTTTTTTGTCTACTTTTTCTGATTTGCCCCTTTCAGTATTTAGGTATTTGTTTATTTGTTTGGAAGAATACCCTAAAAAGAGGGCTGTTATTCCAGACTCTGGGCAGTGGTCATTTGTGTGTATTTACTCCCTGGATGGAAAGGGAACAGACTAGCTTGTCACTGAATGGATTGTGTCCATCCGAAATGGAGTTCATCCAAAATGTTCTACTCCCAAATTGCCAGGGAGAGGATGTTTGGATTCTTTCCATTATTTATCATACAGTACCTCTGCTCTAAGCAAATGCTGTTAGAAGTGCATGTCTTTGCTTGGGCTGTTTGGGAATACCAGTTCAGTACAGAATAAAGATTTTAAAAATGCAAAAAAAAAAAAAAAAAAAAAGAATTTCCTGTTAACATGTCTCAAATGTTACATAGGACATTATATACCCACTCTTTGGGAGATTCATGCCTGGACTCCTGTCCTGCATATAAAAATCCACAGATGCCCAATCCCATATATAAATTGGCATAGCAATTTTTTAAAAAAATATTTTGATCTGGAAATATTTGGTTGGTTGAATCCACTGGTACTGAATCCTCAGATGAGAGCTTGCTCTACTACAAAAATATTTATTTACCTGGAATTCCAAGTGTCCTGTATGTTATTTTTCAACTCTATCAGAATGGTCATGATTGTTTTTTATTAACTCCTTTGGTTACTTTTTGTAACAGTATAGAGCATATTTAATTTTGTTCAATGAAAAAATACTTTTATTTCTCACTTTGTAAGATGTAAATATTTATACTCTATCCACTTTCCTTTTCACTATTTTCCTGCTCTTGTTTCTATGTTTGTAATATTTGGTAGACAATATTACCATATGCAATAGTTCGTTATTGGAATTACATAACATTCACTTCAGAGATGAGTTGTAGGTGTTGATTGTACTGGACTTCTTGAAATTGTTGTGTTTCATCAGCTGAAATAGTTTCTAATGCCATTTTTTCTCCCTTGGTTCACTCTCATATCATCAGATATTCTCAAATCTTCTACAGTTTGACTTCTTGGGACCCTTCTGTGCTGTAACTGCATACAGAATTTATTCCATTTAATGTTTTCCTGGATTCAACTTATTGCAGGGATCTAGATCCTCATTCTTTGGTTATTTGTTTCTCTAGAACCAAAGAGCTTCACTTTCAAGTCACTCTCCAGAGTTTGTTGTGGGTGCTTTGTGAAGATCTTGCATGTCTGAAAACAGCTGAATTCTTTCTTCATACCTGATTATTTCGGGGTACTGGGAATTGAACTCAGAACCTCGTGCTTGACAGGCAGATGCGGCACCACTGAGCTACATCCCTGGACCTCTTCGTGCACGATTGATAGTTTAGGTGAGAATAGAATTCTAAATTAAAGTCAGTTTCCTTGAGAGTTGGGGGAATTGCTCTCTTGTCTTCTGGCATTCAGCTTTGCTATTGACACTCAGGCTGTTCTAGTTTCCTTCCTGTGTCCGTATTTCCTTATCTATTTTTTCAATGTATGTAATTTCTTTATACCAATTCTGAAGCTCTACATTGTTGTAGCTACATGCATATTTCCCCCATTTGTTGTGCTGAGTGGGTTCTTTCAACTTAGAAATGTATATCTTAACTGAGAGAAAATGTCTTACATATTTGTATGGTTCTTTTCAAAACATCAGTTGCTCCGGACTTTCTAAAAAACTTATTAATTTTTATTAGGCCTTTTGAATTGAGTCTTTATGCCCTTTACTTTTTTTCATATTTTCTAATTTCTTTCTGTCTGTTTTCACCTCTTTAGGAGAGGCATCAACTTTATTCTAATATTGCTATTGATTTTCCCCAACACTTTATCATAAAAATTTTCCAACCAATAGAGTTAAAAGAAATTTATAGTGCAACCCATGCATCCACCACCTAGATCCTATTTATTTAATTTTAAATTTTCATACTTTTTTTTATGTATATATTTTTCTGAAAAACTTGTCAGTGAGTGAGCCATTTCCTTTTAATTAGATTTTGTTTTAAAGATGTGCAGCAGTTTTCATATTTCTTCATTTGGAGTAATTTTAGCCTTCTATTTCTATCTTTTTTACTTAAAAGAATTTCCTAAATATCTCTTCAGTCTTACTAATTCACATTTGAGATTAAGTAGATAAATACTAACTTGACAACTGTACTTCAGTGGATTGAGCTGGTGAGCAGGTTGGCTCTGATTTTGAGTTTTTGGGTAGAGAGCAGTGTTCACTTGAGAAATTCTAAATATCAGGCTCAGTATTCAATTCCTTGTCTAATTGGGAATACACTTGTGCAGCGTCCTGCCCATCAGCAGACGTGTATGTATGGACACGTGTCCTGGAGCGTGTATGTGCCTCTGCAGTGTGTCTAGGATGTTGGATCCTGGGGTGGGTTAGTTGACTTTCATAGTATAATCTAATTTTGCTTTTTTGCTGCCCACTGGATTACAGAGCTGGAGATGTTATGGTTCTGACAGGCTGAGTCATATTCTTCTCATCATTCTTGTCTAAGTCTTCTCAGATTTTGGTTTCCTTAGGCAGGCATCTTTGATTTTTGTTTTCTTTTTTTCCTCTTTTTCTCTCTCCTGGTCTTTCTATTATCATGTTTAAGTCTTTACATTCCTTAGCTATAAGTTAGTTTTGCTAGAAAGAAGATCCAAATGTGGAACTTTTCTGTGTTGCAAATCTCGCCTTTTGGCTGCAAGCTGTAACCTTGGGTTTCATACTTATTGCCATACCTTTGCAGAAATGCCAAATATTTATTTCCAGAAGACAAATGAGAAATGTAAGGGTCAAAATTTCCTAGGTACAGATATTAGTTGTGCCATCTCTTTCAAATGTTTTTATAAATTTAAAAAATAACTGAGAAGATTTTTTAAATACTGCTATTAATAGATTTTTTTAAAAAAAGTATGCAGCAATACATTCACAATGGCCTCTGCTTCCTTACCTTATGAGTGTTTTAAATTTGTCTTTAATGCACTTGTACTTCTCCCTTTATATTGTTAGGTATTTAAGAATCTATGTGTTGTCCATTTTCTTGGGATAGTTAAATGCAAATTTGTCACCATGCTGTGATTTGATTCAGGGGAACAGATTTGATTCTACACTTTAGATAAGGATATAGTACTTTGAATATGTAATAGGAATTCTACTTCTCTCACTCTAGCGTTCTTTCTAGACATTTAAGTTATTCATAGCCACTATTCCCACAACACTTAATGTAATTGTAACTATTGGTAAGTTATATAAATTATTAACATCAAAGATAGTGATTCCCTGGCACACAATTCCAACTTTCTGCAAAAAAAAACCCCAAAACAAAACTTACTGAGGCTTGGATAAATTAAAGAAATTCAATTGTTAATATGGTCACTAGAAATTTAATCTCTTTACGATGTTTTCCCTTTCTTTCCTTTCTCCTTCTAGTTCCCAAAAATATTGTAGAAAGTGAAACTCTGTGGAGATTTCAGGAGTTCAAACGTGTTATAACCCAGCGAGGTCCATTCCTCTCAATCTTTTCCCCACTGTTTTAAGTTCTGAAGCAGCAAATCTGGCTCTCACCAACACCATGAAATTATTGCAGTTAAATCAGCCAGGCATCAGAGACAGGATTCATAACACACGAACTTATTGAATTCAAAAAGAGGAATGATGAAGATAAATTGTGAAATGCCTAAATGAAATTAAAAATTATTACTTCCTCAGAATTCAGAGGGTGACTGGCTGTAGTACACAATATCCAGTTAACAGCTCTAGGAATTAAAGGTATCTATCTAACTGATAAAGATGAATGTCTTACTTCTGTGGATACAACTTGGGCAGTTTAGAATAAGTATGGTAATAATTGATCTTTCTGTATGAAGTGTGAGTGTTCAATGATGCTTGATTTATAGTATCAACTTCCTGCCTCTGGCACTGATAGATTGTCCTGATGCTTCTAATAAAAACATGGTCAAGCCTTCAATTGCACATAGCAAGTGCTGCAAAAGCAGCTGAATGGAAATGGTGGAGGGAGACTACCACACCATTCTAACCATTTCTGCCATGTATGCTGACAACATAAAGAAATCATTCCTGATTAACAAGATTTGAATTACTCTGTCACAATAAAAGAATGGAGGAGGGGAACTCGAGCTCCATTTTTGCAGAAGCTGCCTGGTTACCTCATTGGGAATGAAGCACATTCTGAAAAATTATTAATATCTATATTGACATTCCGATTGAAAGTAGTTTTTCAGCAGGCTTAAATGTAATTCAGTAGCAACTCTATTGCCTATTGACCTCCTATTTTAAAGAAATATTTCAATTAATAATGTCATATCTGTCTGTAGTCAGAATATATTTATGAAATTATGCTTCAGTTGAGTCTCAATTGTTCCAAATAGAAGAGTTTGACTGGTTTTGTGGAACAGGGTCATTATGACTAGTTTGCAAAGGTAAAAAAATAACGTTAAATACTTAAATAGGTCAGCGTACACTGGTAGAATATCCTTTTAAAATTTTTTTATTTTTTGGTACCGGGGATCGAACTCAAGTCCTTGCACTTGGACAGCAATAATATTCTTTTATTGATGCCCAGAGTTACTACAAGACAACATTTAATTTTCTAAAACACATTTAAAGCATAGCAACTTCTAATGAGCTTTTATCTTTTGTTCAACATTCAAGTCATTTTTGGAGTTTCTTCTCTTATTGAATAAATATTTATTTGTTCCTAAAGTGAAAGGGTAACTCATAGACTGACAAATCTTATGAACAGGTATTTCAATAGAAGAACGATTGTGAGTTTGAAAAATAGAAACTTGAACTGAGTTTCTGTTGGAAATGCAATCCCTAATTTCATAGCTTTCTTAAAGTCAGAGCTGTCAGTGTAATCAGCTATATATCAATGTAAATTTTCTATCATTTGTGTTTCAACTTTTTAATAATAGTGTCCCCAAACTGAGGGAGTGTTACATGAATTTGAACTGAACTTAATGAAGATATTTATTTATATTAGTATAGGAATACAAGGACTTTGATCATCTGATAGTGAAGAGTTGACGTGAAAGAAAACATGCTTTTCTGTACATGTGTGTTTGGCTATATAAGTGCATTAGTTTTTGTAGGTAAAAAATCAGATATATTCCATAAAACTTCACAAAGTAAGCACAATCATGTAAAATCACCCATAGTAAAATCTGAACCTTATTTTTCCTAGAATCTCCTAGTTTTTCCCTTTTGGCAATTTCTTCTCTAACAATTCTTCTGACCTCTTTATGGCAGAATGAGTTTTGTCTTTTTAAAAAGACAAGTAGGACTATGTAGTATTCATTGTATTGTGTGTATATAACGCATACTTCTGTTCAATATTGTTAAGATTCATTCATCTTTTCACATATAGTTATCTTTGCTATATGATATTCCATTGTATGGATACATTCATTTATTTACTCATTCAACTGTGGATAGAGCATTTGGAAAAGTATTTATTTTTGGAATTTTAACTATTCTCATGAATGTGTAATAGCATTTCTGTTGGTTTAGTTTGTATTTATCTGTGTATGGACATGTTTTCATAAGTTTAGTAGATTTTGAGTAACCTAGTTACTAGTGTCTTTTGCTTATTTTTTCTAGTCAGTTGTCTTTATAAAATAAATTTATACTTCTTCAAACTTTCTGACTCATATATATAATATACATTATATATTATATATATGGTTGAAATATTTTAAATATCTTCTTCCAGTTGGTAGGTTACCTAACTTTTCCCTTATTTCTTATGATAAATGGAAATTATTAAATTTAACATAGTACAAATGCAGAGAAATTAATTAACAGGAGATCTGTAACCTTTTTTTTTTTTCCTCTATTGGGAACTACCTGTCAGAAGGTTGACGGTAATCAAATGTCTTTGTAAATAAGCTAATTATCGCATTCCAGAACCTTTAAAATAGTAACATTCACTGGGAAAGATAAATACTGTAAATATTCACAACACGATTTTGTGGTAGGATACACTTGGTCTCTCTGACTACATGTTGAAAACCAACATGGATATTAAAGACTTATGACTCATGGTATCATTGGCTAAATGATGAGGACTATGATTATAGAAGATAAAAGAGGAAATTAAAACCAAGGAAGTACCTGTGTCTGAATAACGTTTCTACATACTTTCTAGAGGGATAAAGGTATTTTGAGAACTTCCCGAGACTTCTCCAAGAAAATTAATCTCTTTAAAAAATAATAGCATTTCATGCAAAATGTTATAACGATGTCTCTTTGTCCCCTATATATGTCCCTTGATTTTCTTCTTTCCATGAATTCTGTATCACTGTAGGGGTAGTGGGTCAATGTTTGATAGTGATATATTCAGGACATTTTAAGAAAACACTGAATAAACAATAAAAATTAATGTAACCTGAGACTATTGATTTAATATAAGGTGACACTGAATGTGATAGGAGTTCAGGAAATGAGAAAATCAGCAGGATTTCAAAATTGGAAAAGATTCAGGGAATAAAACAGTAAGATTTTATCAACAATGAACTTGGGTAACTAAAACTGATTATGAAATAGAGTATGGAAGGTTTAAAAAGTAGGCAGAAGTGTTGACCATTGGGAAATACAACCTATTCAGTTGCTTTCAATCAGGACTCAGCTTAAATCATTATAGGAAGGCTGCAATTGGATATTTTTCTTCTTTATTTTTGATAATGAATGAAGAGGAGAAAAGATTTGGAAATCCCATTTTTCTCTTACTAAAGGAATGTATACTCTTACATTATTTAAAATAGTTTTTAAATTTTGAACTTTTAAGTTTATACATAATGTTTGTCTTAGTGGGGATGATTGTTTCTAAAAGAGAATATTCAATATGTATTATTTTGGCTTCACTTGTTTCATTAACTAAAGATATACTAGTGAATCATTATTCTATATGGCCTTTCCTATTTCAGATATGCAGAAATATTGCTAACAGGTTTTGATGGTAATTTGATAAGATACAAAGTTTGAACTCAAAGAAAACTGAGAAATATTTGCCTTGACATATATTATATTATTTATTTTTAATATTTTATTTTTATATATTTTAAAATAAATATACTACTTATTTTTAATATATTATAGTATTTGTTTTTAATATTTGACTTGGATTTTTTTGCTGAGAAATGAATATATTTTAATTCGTGGCTGAGCTACTGACTTTTAAATTGGTGAAATTCTTTGCAGTTTTTTTAAAGCAAAGCATATTTATACATAAAACCATTTGATTTTTTGAGACAGGGTCTCACTGTGTAGTTCAGGCTGTCCTCCTGCCTCAGCCTCCAGAGTTCTGGAATTACAGGCATGCTACACCATTTTCAGGTGTAACATTTTTATATAATAAAGAAAACCCTATTTTCGTGTCTAATGGAATCTCCAATTCGTATGGAAGTTAAATCAAGAAAGCTTACAGGTACTGTCACAGTTTTTCAAATAATATTTTGTGATATATATTTAGTTTTCCAAAAATGTACTTTGATGAAGGCCTAGAAATTCCACCAGAATCGCTTAAGTCATTATCTCAGCCTGGGAGATATTTTGGGCAGGAGGAACTAATTACCTCCCTATATCGTAAAGAAACTGTGTTATGGCTCCTGAATAGCACTTTTGTGCAAAATCGCAACCCAATGAATCCGCCAGGGTGAGTCAGCCACAAAACACACCTTCTGACAATTAAATCTGTGAGTAGACTTGCTTACTATTACCAATCTGGATGCAGGAGGTTGTATAACAAAGTTACTGATTTTTAAAAATTTTAGTGTCTTATGAGCTATTTTCTGATAATAAAAAGTTTAGCTGATTTTTAAAAACTATGTATCAGACTATAAAAATGTGTTATTAATTATATGTACATGATTCTAATGTATTCATATGGGAAATATTCAAATGGTGCAAAATTAACTTTATTGCTTTCTCCAAATTTGGGTTTATTTCATACAGAGAGCAACTTTTAATTATTTCTATTGTTACATGTTTTAGGGCTCACCATTGTAATGACAAAAATAATATACCTCCACTTTTATTTCTGAGTTTATAAAATGAGGGATTCATATTTCTTACAAAATCTTCCTGCTCTTTCCTCTGACCACCTGATTATGATAGGTGTATAATTTTAGTTCATTCTTTTAAGTTACATTTATAATATTAGAAAATACACTCGGATTTATATTTCTCAATTCATTATCTGATGCTTTAGTCTGGATCAGAAATAAATTAGTAGGCCAACACTTCTTTTTGCTTCTTTTCTTTTTTGTCGGTTTTGAAATGCTTCCAAAGGATCACAATATTAATCATTTGCATTCTCTTTAAGTCAAGCGTTCAATGTTTTGTTGATGGAATGACTTTGTGAAGTAAAAAGCAATAAAAAGTCCTTCAAAGTTTATGGTTATACTATTATTCACTGTAGATTTTTCATTTCACCATTCGACTACATCATTGCTTTCAATATCTTTTAATTTATACTCAGAGTAAATCTCTTACCTTATCACATGAGGACCCTTTACACTAGCAGGAGTAAGGCGAACTCTTTAATATTTGAGGGCTGACACCTAGTCGAGACAGTTTTTGTTCATATTTATCACACATAAAATTTACTTTGGGAATTGAATTCTAAATTTAAGTTGCAAATTCAGACTGGGAACATATCTTTCCAAAAACATATTAGCAGCTGAGAAGAAAGCACACACTGGATTAAGATTTCTATTTCCTATTTCTGAAAGGGAGTGAACAAATGACTTCACGATGCCCATTGTTTCTTCCAGAAATAATAATTTAAAAATAGTAAAAAACAAAACAAAACCCAAAAACATAAAACGCCTGTTATTATTTCATATGTATGCATATGTGTGTTTTTGGTCTGTTCAGGCTGCTGTAATGAAAATACTGTAGATTGGGTGCTTTTAAAGCTAATACATGCTTCTTAGAGTTCTCAAGGCTAAGAAGTTCTAGATCAAATACCTACTGAGGGCTCACTTTCTGGTTCATACCTGTCCATCTTTGGCCATGTCTTAATATGGCAAAAGGAGTGAGAAGTCTCATGGGGTTTTCCTTCAAATGCAGGAATCCTATCAGACATTATCACCGCCTCCCAAAAGATCCACCTTCTAATACTATTACCTTGGGGATTAAGTTTCAACATCTGAATTTTTTCAGGAAACAAACCTCAGATCACAACTTGCGTGAGTATTGGATTATGTGTATCTGTGTGTTTGTGTACAACAATAGGACAGGGATTAGCCTCTTTGTCACTGACTAATTGTGGAGCAAAGAAGAGTTTTTAATTGTTGAAAAATTTGCCTGTTTATTTCATCTGTGAAAATAAATTTGGGTTCCAAGAGCTGTATTTTCAGTAACTATGGGAACAGCGGGCCAGGAGAATGAGGTTTTTCCTGGGACTACTACCAGGTGGTTACTTTTATGGATCCTTTATATTTACATGTTGAGGCATAAATAGTAACAGTAATGTCATCACATATTTTGCAGTCACACAGCTTGAACATTTACTCAGTCTGCTGCTTTATAGCTATGCCACCCTTTTACTCTACGCCTCAAAGATGCCACCTGAGAAATGGCTACGGAAGGAAGTGACTGCATTAGGAAGTGACTGTATCAGGAAGTGAAAATAGTAACACTACAGGGCACATTATAAATTCACAATATTGTCAATTATTTTTGTTTGAAACAGATAATAAACTAGTAAGAATGACTGACTTCCTCTTGTCATGTTCAATTATTTTATTATATAAAACTATAATAGTGATTTTCTTAGCAATGTGTCATCCCCTCAACAATTCTAATCTGGAAATGCAAATCAATTTATTGAAATTAAACTTCAAATAATGTATTCTCTAGGACTACTTTAAACAAAGACAATTACATTGCTTTTTGTAAACAAGCCCTGTCCTCTCCTCTCCTCTCTCCTCCCCTCTGGGCCCACCCAGTCTCACCTCACCTCCCTCTCTCCTGCTTTTAAGTTCAAATTCTTCTTGCATGGTATCTAATTGAAAACCATGCAGGAGTAGTAGAGTTTAGTAATCAAGAGGTTAGACTTTAAGGAAATACTTATCTTGATTTGAGTTTTCAAGTGGGCTTACTAGTTTGCTAACCTAAATTATTAAACTTTTTATGACTCAAATTCTTTATGCATAATTTGTACTGATCTTATAGAATGGTTACAAAGATTAAATTAAATAATGCACGAAATAAACTTAATATTCTACTTTACACATATAATACATATAAAATGATAGTTTTAAATTTGTTAATAGAAACAGCCAAACTACTGTATCTAAGTTACTATAAAATGCTCAGATGAAGCTGAAAAGGAAATGTGTGTGAAATGTTTTAGCGTTCAATGCGTTTTAGTTTCACAGGAAGAATATGGCTCTTGCCTGAAAAGAAAGGCTTTAAAATTTATAATATGCAACTCTCTCAGGTGAATTACTCTACCTTCTCCATGCCAACACATTCTAGCTCTAATAAACTGGATAAAGGTTACATTAAATGAACCAGAGGATCGATTGTATGAAGAGAATTTCTGACTACAGTAAGGAATTTTATCCAATTGTAAGCCATCCAGTAGTGAAATTCTAATGTGTCCCATGAAGGAGATGTGAAAGTGTAGACTCTGAAAAGTATTTAATCAGAAATCTATCAATTTCATTCAAAATTCAAGTGAAATAAAGAATCCTTGATTTTCCTCTCAACATTACAATACTGGTTTATTTGTGTGTAGTTTTTGGTTTTTTTTTTTTTAACAGTGTTGTTAGGTCAAATTTAACAGCTATGATTGCTAAATACAGCAACAATAAATGGCATCAAAATTCTTATTTAGAAGATACAGTTATATTGCATATGCATTATAGTACAAATAAGCAAGCACTAAGGTAATGTTATTTTCTTCTTTATATTTAAACATACTGTGGCCTGAAATATAAAATTCATATGTTGAAATCTGATTTCCACCATGATAATATTAAGAGGTGAGGGCTTTGGGAATTGATTGGATCATGAGGATGCTGCCCTCATAAATGGGATTTGTGTTTTTATATAAAAAGAGAAAAAGAGAGAGAGAAAGAGAAAGGGAGGGAGGGGGAGAGAGAGAGAGAGAGAGAGAGAGAGAGAGAGAGAGAGAGAGAGACTCCAGAGAGCTGGATGAGCCATTACTCCATGTGAAGGTGCAGTGGGAAGTGTCATCTATGAGAAAAGCAGCCCCCACCAGACACCACAGGTGCCTTGTTTAAGGACTTCTCTGTCTTTAGAAGTGAGAAAACATTTGTTATTTATAAGTCACATTTCCTAAGGTAATTTTTTGCAAGAGTTCCAACAAACTAATACAACTTGTGATTACATTTATTATAGTAATGAATTAGATGTCTCAAAGAAGTTTATTTATAGGAAAGAGAACAATATAATTAACAAATTCAATTGTACCTAAAAAATGTGAATAGAAAGTGAGAATCAGATTCATTTATCTACCTTTGCCTATTTATGCACAAATACCTGCAGAATGAATTAATCTGTTAAAGGCTGTCATTTAATTAAAATATAAATAAGAAGTAAACCTCACACATATATAAAGGAACATTTGCTGTAATATTTTTGCTTAAATTCTTTTATTGGTACATTTTAGGTATACAATATGTTTACATTTATCATTGGGTGCTCGTACCTGTACATGATGTATCTTGGTTCTTGTTTTTTCCCCATTCCATGTGCTCCCTTCCTCCCCTCCACCCTTCCCTATTTATAAAGACTTTTAATTGAATATTTTTATACAAATTGTACTGAAAAATTTTATTGTTTCATTTTTGTTTGTTCAGGGCTGTGACTGAACCAAGAGCAGAGTCTCACCCATGCTATCGCCAAGGAACCACTGAGCTACCTCCTCAGGCCTGAACTGCAAAACTTGAAATAAATATTTTATAAACCATTATTGAACTTAACATTATTACAAAGTAAAATCTATGCAATCCCCATCATAATAAATGCTCTGCAGAATTATTAAAGAAAAACAGTGTTTTCTAGCTGTAAATACCCTGAATATAATGTGTATAGTTTGTTTTTTTTTTGAACAAGAAAGAACTTTGAGGACTTGTAGAATTTGGTGATCAGAGCCCATGACATCAGTTAATGGTGATTGCTTACTCCAACAGGTAGAAAACAGTAGGATAACTTGCTTCTCTTGGACAGCATGACACTGCCTGAGCTGGCTGCCCCATGGATGTCTCCATTACTGGAGACTGAGTTTCTGATCTAGCAGTCCTCTCAATGTTATGGTACCCCAGACTCCTGCCCCTCACTTGTTCTCTTTCTTCTCTACTCTCCGTTTCAGAGCTGTGGCTAAAATCCTGTGATTCTAAATATTATTTACAAGCCAATAGATCTCATTAATGAAGTCAACTATACACAAACCATGATTGTATTTACTGAAACTATTCAAGTATCCTCTAAAATCTACTTTTCAAGAATCAAACAAACTAATATTTCCAACACTCCAAGTACCTGCTTGTTCCCATGCTTATAAGTCCTGTAAGTTATTCCTGTTAAAATGAGAATAAAATGTATCTCAGGTCAAATGTCTTCTCCAGGAGTTGTACTTCTCTCATCCACTTGTGCACACACATATCAACACATAGTAGTAATCAAGATCTGTTCATGCTTTCTAAACGATATTAATACTTTGTGTTAGCAAAGGTGGTGATACTGATGATGATGGAAATAGTGATGAAACAATGCCCTGATCAGATCTTTTGACTCGGGGGGTATCGCTAGCCAATTCATATTACACAATGTGACATAGCTTCTGCTGAGAACTGAATGACACCATATTTGCTCCACACTGGGCTTGTGTCTGTTGCAACTAATGTTTTTAAAAACTCCAGATTCTTTTAAGCACTGTGTAAAATATTTATAAATGCTACTGCATGTAGATTTCTTTTCAGTGTATAATGTATCAGATGATCTTAGAACCTTGGCTTAAACAGATTGCCTCTTTGCCAGTCTCCCTGGCCCCTCAGAGAAGAATTAATTCAGGTTGGTTGTCAGAGGCACTCTATATATCTATTTTAGGATAGGTAACTTTTCTTTTTTGTATTTTAATTATTATCATAGTTTTAAGTTTATTCTGTACCCTTGTGCTTTAATAAAGAGCTAATACGTATACTGATATGATAAAGTATACATACATAATGCATATATGCACACATGTAATTACATACATAGATACAGATAGGATAGGGATGTAGATATAGATGTAAATGTAGATGTAGTTATATAGACAACGATACTTTTTCTCTTTGGAACTTTTTATAAAAGTGCAATTTAAAAAGTGAAGAAGGCATAGAAAAATCACCTAAAGATGACTTTAAGAGATTATTCTGAATGCTGAAGCAAATGAAGCTGAGGTTGAATTGAAAGGTTCATATTTCCTTACTCCTTTACTTATTTCAAGTTTGTTTCATCTGTCTTCCTCAAAATCACTATGGTAGTTAGGGTTGAGTTTCAACTTGATTGGCTTTGGGATCTGCCCTAGGGTGTGTGGAATGTACTTCCAGGTATGTCAGGGAAATTATGGAGATATGGGCTTAGAGTCTTTGTCTGGTCATTGGCCTGTTCCTCCCAGTCACTGTCCCTCTGCTCTGCTTTCCTGGTCCCATGAGATAAAGCAGCTTTGCTTAACCATGCCCTTCCATGAAGTCAGAAGATCATGGATTGAAACTGTGAACAAAATGAACCTTTCTCTCCTTTTGGGTATTATGTCTCAGGGAGAGAAAGCTGACGAATACAAAAGTGATCCTAGTGAAGTGGGATTGTTGCTATGACTTGCTGACCATGTGGGCTTGAAACCTTAGGAACTGGTTAAGAGGGAGTTTTGAAAAGTTTGGCACTGAGGGCTAGAATGCTGAAAGCAGCTCCTGATGGGTGATCCTGGTTAAGGCTCAGAAAACCAGTATGCTCATAGAAATGCAGATAGTAGAGGCCAAGTTCAGGAGGATTTAGTTGGTAATGAGGATGCTATTGGGAGTTGGACAAGTAGCCATGTGTGTTATGCTCTGGCAAAAAAAAAAAAAATGTGTCTACATTTTCCCATGTCCTGGGAACATTTCACAAGATAGAGCTTAGGACAATGGACCAATTAATCTGGTTGAGAAAATTTCAAAACAGTGCAACATTCAGGCTGTGGCAAGAAAACTGCTGGCTGCTTTTAGCCAGATTTGTGATGAGAATCAGAGGCAAAAAGCAAAGCAGAAAAATTTGAAAAATTTAAATTTTGACCTAGAAGGAACCATGTTTAAAGTTGAGGCTGAAGGAGATAGGCCTAGTAAAAAGATTTGCATTATTAAAACAAAATAAGTACTTTGTACAGGGATAAGAAGAAAGATGCCTTGAGCTCACCTGAGAACTCAGGAAGACTCCACCTATTTTAGTCTCAAGAGTGCAAAAGTGTCAACTTTACATGTGAGAAAAAAATTCCTGGGGTGTCTGCTCTAGATGAGCTTCCTAGAGAATTTGTTCTCCATGATTCATTTCACTGTGTTTGGCCGACTAGGCACACAGAGGCTGCTGCAGTCTGGTCCAAGGGGACCTGGTTACTGCTTGAAGTGATAGCTGACTTTAGTATCATCCTTGTGATGCAGGTTTTACAGGGATGCAGAATGCAAGAGTTGCAGTGGTTAGAAAGACTTCCACCCAAACTTCTAAGGACGGTGTGAGACTAGGCATGGAAGGAGAATTAAAGGACAGTGTATGAAGCTGTGAGACCGAAGCAAAAAGTACAGTGGAGACCTAAGGAATTTGGAGATGCCAGGAATGTGGAACATCTACTGAGAAAAGTTGCAACCTATGTTCTCTGGAACTGACATATCATCACTATGGAGAAAGAGGTGTACATTTATAGGACTTAATGCCTTCTCGATTTCAGTCTTGCTTTGTTTCAATTCTTCTCTGTCCCTATTGCTCTCTTTTGGAATGGGAATGTGTATTTTGTGTTATTGTACCTTGAGATTATCCAATTTTTTGACTTTTATAGAAGTTCCCTGCTAAGAGTTTGCCTTGAGTCTCAGAAGAAACTTGAACTTAATTTTTGAAAAATGCTGAGATTTTGAGGGATTATTACATATCCAATTGTATTCAGGATAGTTTTGTTTTATTAGGCTGAACTATAAACTTGCTATTGTCTTTATTTGGAGATTAAGTATGGCTTTAGGAAATGTATTTTGATGTGAAGGTATGAAGTGGATTGTGACTGTTAATCCTGAACGATCAACTTCATTGGATTAAGAAACACCTGGTAGATTAGCAAAGCACATTCCTGGGTTTTTCCATGTATGTCATGGAGATATGATCTGGGGTCCTATACCTGAACGGTTTCTATTTTCTCTCTGACACTGTTCACCTGCTCTTTCTTTGACCAACCATGATGAACTAAGTAGCTTGCTCTGAAACAATCTTCTACCATGATATCTGATCCTTGGAGCCAGACAATCATAATCTGCTCATAAATCATTGAGCAAATTAAATCTCTTCCTTTAATTGTGGAATTGGTTATTATGTCTCAGTGATAAGAGAGCTGACTAATACCATCTGAATGTCTTCAGAGTTTAAGATTTCAGTCTTTTAATAAAGATCAACTTCTACTGTAATGCTTGTTTGGCACAGTAATTACACACCGTTATTTCCCATTATCATAGCCTACTTAATAAGATTTTCCAGCTTTTCTCACTTCCCATGCTTGGAACTCTGTGTATGGATTTTTGCAGAATTGAAGACCATATGGTGATTTTATGAAAATCTTTAAAGTGAAAAATATCTAAAATAATATTCTCTTGTACATTTGTTTTATATCATTTGAGTAAGAAAAAAGTTTTATAAAACATTTTCTGAAGAGTATTTATTTGATTTAATACAGTATTTTGACAACTATTACAGGTCATAATATATGTATTTTATTTCTAAAATATACATTATAGTTTTTTTTGATTTTTGGTTCTTGTTTCATTTTTTTCTTGTTGTTGTTTTGCAATGCGGGGGATTCAACCGAAGGACTTTGTAATGAGCTATCTCAGTGCTTTTTTATTTTTAGTTTTATTTTTGAGTTTTGGGAAAGAGTCTCACTAAGTCACTCAATGGCCCAGACTGCACCTGAACTTGCAATTCCCTTGCCTCAGCCTCCCAGAGTGCTGGGATAATAGGCTTATGCCCACACATGTCTATAGATTTATTTTATTAAAATGTATTCAAATGTTATGTGTCTACATTGTTTTGAAAATTAATTAATTTATTTTGTTCAGTATATTTTTGAAATAATTTACCTTGAAATGCATTATTAATGTACATCCATATTACAGCTATCAACTAAATCTACATGTGTGTGCATGCATATATTTATGCATGCATATATATACATGTACAATTCTCACTTTATGAAAAGTAAAGTTCTGTTAATTTTTTATTATAAACAATTATATGTATATACCTTCTTTTGTGATAGTCTCTCTAGAGAAAAACTGCTTTGTCTTAGAATTTTTTTTTACTTTTCTTAGATATTGCCAAATTACTTCTCAAATTGGTTATATCCATTTAAATTCCCACTAGTATGTTATAAAAATATATTTACTTCATATTCTTGTCAAAACATGTTATCATCTGACTTACATTTTTCTAGTGTCTGAGCGTGAAATAGTTTCTTAGTGTAGTTTTAACTTATAATCCTATTATTACCGGTAATAGTAAACATTTGTACACACAAATCTCATTTCTTTTCCTTTCAATTTCCTGTTGTCATATTTCATTCTCTTTATTGGATTGTTTTTAATCTTCCTTTCTTCCTTCCTTTCTCCTTCCATCCTTGCTTGATTTCTTTTCTTTCTCTTTCTTTTCTTCCTCCTTTCTTAAGTCCCTCCTTCCTTTCTTCTCCTCTTTCTTCCTCGAACTTCTTGTCACTGGATTACAGTGAAATAAACAACATGAGCCAGAATACAAATCAGTGACATCACCCAGCATGCATGCCTATATTAGTTCTGCTGAAATTTTTTGAAGCAAAATTTTCTCCTAAAGGAAGCAACACAATGGTTTATCTATTAAGAAAACATCATGTCTTGGTGCTGTCATTAGTAAAGAGCTGATTGGTTATTTTAACACTATTTTTAAAAATTTATATATATATATATATTTATTGGTACATTTTAGGTATAAAATACATTTACATTTATCATTGGGTGTTTGTACCAGAATATGATATATCTTAGTTCTTATTTTTTTCCCATTACCTGTGCACCCTTTGTCCCCTCCACCCTTCCCTATTTACACAGAGTTTGATTCCATTGTTTTTTTCTCATAGGTTTTCCGGATGCATATTGAGGCCATATTCTTAAGTGAAATAAATAGGACACACACGTGTAAATATCAAATACTTTCTCTAGTGTGAGAAATTGAAAGTGTAAATAAGAATGAAAATGATTCAAATGAATAATTGATAATTTGAAATAAGAAAAGGTGCAAGGGCTTGGGGATGATGGGAGGGGAAGGGGAAAGGGGAGAAGGGAAAGGAAAAACTATGAGAAAAAAATGGAATTAACACTATTTTGATACATACTGTCAAGAAAATTTGGCGGTCAACAATTTCTACTTTTCAAAAGAGGCTTCTTCAGTTTACATTTATCAGTTTCTTGAATGTTATGATAATTCAACTTTAACATTATCATTATTTCTATTTATTTTATGTTAGTATAGATTTTAAACCTCTGATGCAAGATTTTTATAGTTATTGCTATATTAAAAATATTTTTCTTGAGTTAGTGTTAAACATTTCAAGTCATGTTTTACATTCGTTTGAATAAAAATATTTATTGCATTTTCTTTATACTTTTAAATCACTCTGATATTCTTAGTGTAAATATTATGTTCTGTGTGTCTATGTGACTGTGATAAGATATCTGGATAGCTTGTAGAAACTTCCTTTGAGTGAGAGGAGTATATTTTCCCTTCATTCTGGCATTTAACTGTTTCCCAGTGTTTTAGATTTCTTTTATTTTTACATTCAAAATAATTTATTATCATTCTTTTAAGCAGTACTTTAGGTGTTCAGCTACATATATGCTAATTTTTTGATGATTTTTCTTCCCTGTATCATATTTTTTATCTTTAGTTTCCTTTCCACTGAAAGATATGCTTGAGATTTGTCTCAAATTTGACTTTTGCCTCTTTGATGGTATCTATATGTTTCTTTTTTTCCTATGATAATGCATAAAATTGTAAGTTTTCATTTGTTTTTTCTCATAATTTGAAAGGTGTATTTCTTATCTTCTGAAAATGACTGTTAAAAGCCTATCAGTCTAGGTTATCATTCTTTTCTCTTTTGTCTATGTTTAAGGTCTCCTAGGTTTCTTTTGTGTTCTATAGCTTTAGTACAATGTGTCACAGAGTAGGGTTTTGTCTTTGTCATTATTCATCATTAGAAAACTTTTTGGTGTCTTCCCCAAAAGAGTTACTTTAATGATTTGTAATGCAGTTATGCATTTAACCTACCTATTCTATTTTGTTCTGTTGATTTTGGTGTTTTTAATTAGATAGGTTTTAGACATCAAATTTGGGTTAGTGCCGTAAATTAAAGTTTCACTCACTAAATTCAAGACTAGAAATACTTTTGTTTATATCATATGTGTAAAACAGTAATGTAACAAAAGCATTTAAGGAAAGATGTGCTGTAAAAGCTAAAACAGAGTTTTACAACTGGGAAGAAATCAAGTACATGTAAGTTATCCAAGAAAATACCGAGTTTAGTTGGACATGAAACACACTGGAAAGAATACTTGGTAATGAAATTTAACCTTCATTTTGTGAGGAACAAACAATGTATTTATTTGTATCTTTTGGAAGGAAAGGTAAATTTGTTAACCATTCAATGATATATGGATATAGCATTAACTTCAGCTACTCACAATTAAATGCCCTTAAACTTAAAGAGAAAGCAGAATATCTCTTTCGATCTAAGTAAGGAATTTTCACCTGGGAACCAAATGAGGAAATTGAAGTAGGGAATAAGAAATACCTCTCATTGTGCCAATGTTGTAATATGAACTGCCTAGTTTACCAGAGGTAGTTTTAAGCCTTTTATCTATTATTAATTACTATAAATTTGGAGGATAAATATTTAAACACATTTCAAAAAAATTTCCTAAGAAAAAAGTGCCCATTTCTTTTTTAACTTGAAAAATCACCTTTCTGGTGATATTTAAGGAGCATTGTGTCATTGTAGATTTCTAGTGTTGAGACATCGTGCTGACTCATTCAAGTAAAGAGAAGGTATCACACCAGATGTGTCAGGCTCTGGGACTGAGGGAACAGAGTATTCTTAACAAGCTGTATTGAGAATTTTTTTCAAAATAAAATTCTTTTTCTTGTTTATTTCAATATGAATTTTCTGAAAAATCATGTGTCAAAACCTCACTGAAAAACTTCCAGTTGGAGCTTTATTAAATATTTGGTTATATATTTTTTAAAAACTGATGTCATTACATGTTCTAAATATTTAAAAATATCCATGAAATCTATATTTTAAAAACGGATTCATTCACACAAAATTATTAAATATTAGTGATTTATCAAAGTGAGTTCAAAGATGAGTATTTTGTAAATATTTTGTATTATGTGTTTGACAGGTAATATTATTTCTGTGAGAGCAAGGTACAAGTGCAATTTAAATGTAGAATTAAAGAACTAAGAATAAGAAGAAAGGAAGAGGATGGAATGGTATATGGGAGCTAAATCATTATCTCTCATAGCTGAATATTATTGAAAATGTCAACAGAAAAAAATCAAACCTTATCACTATATAGTTAATATAAGTCACAAAGCAGTTGTACAAGCTTGATATTAGGAATTTAGAGGGAAATATAAAAAGACTTTTCAAATGAAAAATGCAGTGTCTTTAAGAGGAGCTATTGTTGAAGGCTCTGCAAGATGGACCTTTCTAATTAAATCTTTCATATGTCTTGGTTTTTATTTCCTTTATTTGAAAACCAAGTTTATGTATCACTACATAAAGCTGTCAGTAGAGCTTTATCAATTGAGTATTTTTATCTTAGGATAAATCATACACAGTGTCCAAGACAGGCTTTGTTAACTGGGATTTTCTTTGTCTTTTTTTCCCCCAAAGAAGTTCTACAAGAATTTGTAAATCAAGCTATCACTTTGGTTTGTTTTCAGTATTAACCTGGATAAAGACATATTTGCTTTGTCCCTCTTTTTCCCTCTTAAGTGCATGTGGTAGGTGGGTGGTAGTTATTTCTGTGCCATCATACATGAAATGTATAGAGCTATGAACCTTTCCAGGATGAATTCTTACAGGGACATTTCTGACCTGGTTAGGTCTATTTTAATGATCAGAATCTTTACTGCAATAAATTGGTTAGTTCTGTTTAGTGGTTAACATTGAATAGTAAATAAAGGTATTCTTTAACTCAGAACTCATATATCTAAATATAATTATTGTATATTTTATATAGATAACTGTGCAAATATATGTGTGTATGTATGTATATTTATTTTTATATCTTATTGTGTCATAATTCAAGCAGAATATATATTCTCTATAGAATTACATACTATATTTCTAATGTGAACATCCTCTTATTCTGTTTCTTTTTTTCCTATTTATGATTTCCTTCTAGATCTCCAATGACACCATTGTCTCATAAATTGGAGCCTAAATTATCATTTGTAAATAATATTGCAAAGTAGTTTACACATTATGAGGTCACAGTACATCTTCCTAGACTGAACACTTATGTTAAAATTAGATGAGTGTGATAATTTTTTTTGGTTATTGATTGCTATGTGATGAATAAAGGGAGAATTCAGCCGAAGAATTGCTCTGCTTCCCCTGGGGTCAGCCATGATAATAAGCTAGCCTATGGCTTATCTGAGGGGTTGATCTGGAGTAACTCACATGTCTGGCACCTGGTGGGGAGAACTGTAAAGGCTAGACTGAGATTCCTCTGTTGACCTACATGGAGCCTCTTCAATATGGTGGTCCCAGGGTAATTTAACTTCTTAAAAACCTGCTGGCTTCTCCCAGTGCATGCATTAAAGATGGTGATGAAAGCTGCAATCTTCTCTTTTTTTGGAATCCAAGAATATCACTCAGCACCATTGCACTTTCCAAGCTAATTCATTAGTGCAGCCTAGACTCACAGGGAGGTGAAATTTTCTTGTGGCTCTCAATAGGAGTAGTGACGAAACTGCAGCCATCTTTAATCTACTACAATAATGTTGCAAAATAGTCTCTTATATAAATATTCTATAGAAATATCCTGGTGAATGTACTAATAGAGAAGTAATAAAAGTAATAGGAATTCTAAATTTTTAAATATAAAAATCCAACAGACAAGCGATCTCTCATCATCCCCCACCCTCTTATTCAGATCTTTCCTTCCTTCCTTCCTTCCTTCCTTCCTTCCTTTCTTTCTTTCTTTCTTTTACTTTTTTTTTTTGTTTTTTTGTTTTTTTTGCAGTGCTGGGGATCAAACTCAGGACCTTGCACTTGTGAGGCAGATGCCAGCACCACTGAGCTAGATCTCTGGCTCCTTAGATTTTCAACTGATATCCCTATTTAAATCATGTACTTATTAAACTTGAAAATGTAAGTCTGTGGATGTGTATTTCACACTTTTATTTTTGTTCTGACAGCCTAAACATTTTCTTACAGAAAGTTTAGGAATTGATCTTAAACAAAATTTAAAAATAGGTAATTCCAAAATAAATATCTGTGAAAGATGCTAAAGCACTAAAAAATTTCCTTTAGGCATATCAAATTTTAACCAAAAACTGTTTATCTCTGCTGCATTTGAAAGATTCAAACTGACCAATAAATAGCAGCTAAACTGAGACACAGACTTGTCATTCTCTGCCTTCTATCTTGTGACAAACAACATCTGTTTCCTCAGATCTTCAGAGAAGTTTAACAGTGAATAGCTCCAAGCTAGGTCCTTTCTTGTCTCTACATATATGATGCAATATAAACAATCCCTTTTTCCTGTTTGTTAGAGATATTCTAGTGTTCTTGGTGTTCTCATTTTGTGGGTTTGGTAACAAAAGATTAGTAAATGGGGAACATTGCAACCTAACAGAATGTAGCCATTTTATGAACTAGAGCAACATTATTACCCTACATTATTATTTAATTATTGAATCAGTTATCTACTGCTGCATAATAAGTTATCTCCATTTTAGTGATTTAAAATATCATACATGTACCATTCCATGGTTTTAAGGTTCAGGAGTCTAGATAGAGATAAAACATGGGTCGCCTGTTAAAGGTCCCTCTGGAGATTGCAATCAAGATTTGAGCTGTGGCTGTCATCCCAGGGCTGTATGAAGGTAGGATTCACTTCCAAGCTCTCTCCTCTCTCGGTGGTTGTTTACTGGATTCGTGTCTCACTGGCTCAGTGAGGGCTTTGGCTCCTTGCTGGCAATGGATGGACGCTATGGCCAGATTCTCACCACTTGGACCTCTCCATGAGGCAGCCTATGTCACAGCCTCTGGCTGCATGACAGTGAGCCAGCGAAGCTCTGAGACAAAAAGCTCACTCTTTCATCATCCATTGCCAGAGGCAGCACCATACCACATTTGCAATATTCTGTTCATTAGACACAAGTCCCTACATCAGCTCACATTCAAGGGGAGACTATGCAAGGAGAAAAACACCCAGAAGCAGAGATCACAGGGAGTCATTCAGGAACCATTAAGGACAGATTATGCACAGACTCAAAACTTTAAATCCATTTGTATTTCTTTGAAGAAATTACATCATCACCAAGTTTTTCATAAGTTCATTTCTTGTCAAAAACTTTGGATATTTGAATTCTGCTATATCATTAATATTTAAATGACTAAGTACAATAGTGTGTTAGGTTTTATTTTTTATTTTATTTATTGATTTTTTGCTTAAATTCTTTTATTGGTACATTTTAGGTATACAATACATTTACATTTATCATTGGGTGCTGTACATGATGTATCTTGGTTCTTATTTTTTGCCCATTACCTGTGTGCCCTTCACCCCCTCCACCCTTCCCTACTTACATAGACTTTGTTTCCGTTTTTTTTCTTTTCTCATAATTTTTCCTCTCCCCTTCCCCTAAGAATATGTTTTATATTTTATCATAATTTTTTCTTGTTCTTTGCTTCAAAAACACCAGAGCTAATTATATTATACTTTCTGAATTTTGATCAGCTTATACAAAATTGTAAAACACCTAGAAAATATTTTAAAAATCATACACAAAGGGAGTGTTGCATCGCCTTATAGGTCTACTTGCATATATGTCTCAGAATGCATAGGACCTCTTTAGATTTATCAAGTAGTATTTAGGGCATAAGAAAATTTATAAATATGGTTCCAGAGCAAGATGCACACATGACATATGGAGACTTAGGTGAAGCAAATAAGTGGCCAATCTCATCACATGATTGCTCCATTTAATAAAATTAGCATGATCAAGGTTTAATATAAAACCTGGAAATTTTAGTAGTTATGTGAAATAAAGCAAATGTTGTTTCTGTCACTACCATATTTTTAGTTTCACAAAATAAAATACACTGAAATAATGTTGTATTTTTTGAAAGCAAATCTCCTAGTGGTATAAATGGTTTTTACCAAAACAATATTGACATAGTCAGGTATCTTAGTGGCATTTTAAATGACATCTTATTTATTATGCATTATACTTTTCTCCTTTGACTTCTTAAAAATAATTCAATGCTCTTCTTTAATAATGATGTAGAAGATATTAGAATCCATGGATCCTGATGAAGATTTTTAGTTTAAATCTTATAGGCTATATTTATGCATACTTAATACTTTAAATATTTATATGTATTTATCTATTGCAGTTTTCAGGTACTTTAAGAAAAGCTAATGATCTTTATTAAAAGTGTGATTTATTTTATCTTTTTCTTGTGTGACATTAATTTATTCCTTGTCCTTCAAGAGATTTCTCATCTTTATTGGGGGATGTCCTCCCTACATTCTATCACACTCAAGGTGGGATGGTGGTCTTCAAAGAATATGATTGCTCATGAAATCATTCATGGCAATTGGGAATGGAAAGATTATGTGGATGGAAGAAAGGAAAAGTTTCAGAGATCTGCATGAAAAATTCAGTAGCCATTAAGAACACTCTAATGAGAGTTGTAAAGATGATATCTCTTATTACATGGGTATATCTTAGTTAAATGAATAGGGAAAACACGAACACTTAAAAAGTTTATATTTATAACAAGCAATGTCTTTTTCTTACCAACTTTGGTCGTTAATTATGTCTTTATTAAGGGGGAAATTGCAATCTTTTGTTAATGTACAATACTACAATATAACCTATTTCTATGTCTAGTTAACATAAAAGCCCAACATAAAAAATTGGGTTGCTGCTCAACTGATTCTATATTTTTATGAACAATCAAATGGACATACTTGTATAAATATCAGTTTAATTTCACTAACTTGAAAAATAAAAGCACATATTTGTTCTCTTTTTAGAGACATACAAGTAGTACAACCTGTACATCACCCTGCCAAAAAATCTGGTGTCATAACTCTGATTTCTCTAAGCAGATTTTGTTGTCATCACGGCTCTAAGTGACTTTCATTTCAGACATGCTCCCTGATCCATTGACTTAGTCCCTGTTATGGTATGAATGCTTGTGTTCCTCCAAAATTCATACACTGAAGCCACAACCTGCAATGTGACTCTGTTTGTACTGTCTTTTATGGAGATAATAAAGGTTCAGTGAGGCTATAAGCATGTAGCCTTATCCAGTGAAACAATGGAAATACTATCTTTGCAAGAAGAGACTCTCAAGAGCTCCCCCACCAACCCTAGCTATATGAAGACACAGCAAGTCAAAGTACTTTGGTAAACCAGGAAGAGAGCTTCATTAAAACTGATTTGGCTGGGAAATTATTTTAGATTTCCCAGAATCCACAATTATGAGAACATAAATTTTTGTCGTTAAATTACATGGTCTTTGGTATTTAGATATGGCATCCTGAGCTGGTTAAGACAGACACCATTTCACTTAGTCCACAAAAACGTGGACTGCACAGAAACAGTAGGAAGGCAAGATACTTTTGCCTTTCTTTCCTTGCCACCATATGAATTCCTTACCAGAGTTGGTCCCTTGATGCAGGACAACTGCTTGCCCACAGCCATTGTGGTGTACCAATGGCAGTGTCTCAAAGACTGCAGTGGTGGTGGCCATTCTTAAACCCCAAAGAACAGCTCTTGTATTTTTAGCTGCTTATTGAGCCATTTTCCCTCCTCTGGAACTGCTGTCCAGGGTACCAGAGACTGGTGGATTTTCTGAGGGAAGAACCAGCACTTCTCAGAGAACAACTGAGCCTTGGGAATGTTAAACCCAGTTCCTTGTCTCAGAACCCTTTCCTTCCCATTTAGTTCTTCATTGCTGTGTTCTACCTTATGTCATGAAAAGAAGTATAAAGCATGCCTTTTACTAAAATATAGCGCATACCTCTATTTTCAATAAGATGATACACAAAAATCTTCAGATAATTAAAAACATATTGTATATCCATGAATGTATATGTGAGTTAAATACATACAGATATACACATATATATTAGGATATATATCAATTTTGAATACTTACTAACCAGAATAATGCAATGGCTGGATATTTTGGGATATAAGGGGAAATGCCATGAAAGTGATTGCATGTATTCACTACATAGGTAAAATCCTTATTGAATGGAAGGTTTTCTAAGGTCTATGTTTACCAAATTACTCATGGGATGTATTTTAGTGAACCATCATTGAACTAAAATGAGCAGGGAGCTGAAGTTGCCTAAAACAAAGGCCAAAGTAAGTCTTCCCTAAACAAAATTAAAATTAGCTTGAAATTTTCTGAGAGTATCATATGACTACCAAGTTGAATAACACTTCATGGTATGTTTGAAGAGCTAGGGCTTTTACATTTCTAATTCTGTTCTATGTGGCTGAGACTAAAATAGTAAGCATCAACCAGAATATAAGAAAGTAAGCAAAGTGGAATTTCACATGTCATTGGATATCAGTACAAATAGAACTATCACGGTGGGAATTTGAATAAATTGAACCGGACATCTGAAGATTGAATAGGCTTAGAGGTCATATTCATATTTTATTGGGTTTTTTTTGTTTTACACTACAGAGTGGATGTATTTTTACACAAACTGTTGGCAAAACAGCTCTGCCTGTGAACTTTGGATGTTAGTAAATCCTCATACAAATCCAACTTCTATTATTTCCAGTAGAGTAACATGTACAAAAATGTTTAATAACTTGATCATTAATGTATTCAGCTTTAAAATATTTTAATGTGTGTCTCAGAATTATCTGGAGAATCTTGTGGCATAGTATTTAGTAAACGTTTGTGCCTTATAGGTACCTAGAAAATGACAAAATCATGATTACATAGTCAGAGGCACTAACTCATTGCTTCTAATGTTTGTTTCAACAAGAAAGGACATGTATTAGTGCAGTCACGTAATGAATGTGTTCACAATACTGTCTGTACCTTTTTACTCTGTACGTGTAGAAAAGAATGGTAAAGCACTGTATTTTTAGAGGTCATTTTAATTGAAAAATTAAGGTAAAATACAGTATACAGTATTCATCTTTTGTTTTTAAAAAGTAGAAGGAGTGTACATTTGTATTAACTTGCTTTTCATGGAAAATTGCATGGAAACATACATAGCATATATGTAAACATATAAAAGAAACTAATAAATAATGCTACATAAACAAGTTTTAAGGAACTTCCCAATGCTTCTCATTTATATTATTGTTATACAGGCATGGAAGTTAATAAAGTTTAACAAAGGGAGAAGAAAGGGCAAATTAGGAGACATGAATGGACTAGATTAGCTACGTATTTATCAATAAATTTAAGACTAACCTAATCAACTTATATAAGTTGCATATCCTATATCCTAATATGAATCCTGGGCCCTTTCCAGCAAGAACTATATTCATCTTTATATTTCTTTATAATCCTTAACACAGGTCTTTTACTTAATAAACAATAGTTGATTGACATTTAAACAAATGCTGACAGCTTATTTCATTTGTTCATATGTTAAAATATCCTAACACATTCTAAATCTCTACAAAAGGTCTTGAATGATTGTCAAGCTTTCTTAATCAATATAACATGTAATGGAGTTATTAAGATTAGGCATAGCTTGGTTCCATTTTGATACATTTCAGTAGTACCATTTTTATACATTGTATTGATTTTTTAAGCCTTGTTAAACTTATGCTCTTCTTTTTCTAGGAGCTTGAGTTTCTGCATTAGGTTATTTATTTGAGTTCTCTGTTTTCCTAATATGGGCATTCACTGCTATGAATTTCCCAAGTAGAACTGTTTCATTGTGTCCCATAGATTCCTGTATGTTGTACTGGCATTATCATTTACTTGTAGAAACTGTCTAATTTCTTTTTTAATTTCCTCTGTGACCCATTCGTTGTTTAGGAGGGTGTCATTTAATTTCCATGTGTTTGTGGGAGTTTTGCAGTTTCTTATGTCATTGATCTCCAATTTTATTGCACTATGGTCTGATAATATACAGGGGCCAACTTCAATTCTGTTACATTTACTTAGACACATCCTATAAGCTAGCACGTGTGTCTATTTTGGAGAATGACCCATCTGCAGGTGAAAAGAACGTGTATTCTGATTTTGTGGGGTGGAACACTCTGTAAACATCTATTAAGTCCATTTGTTCAATAGCTTGGTTCAGTTCTAGAATTTTGTGGTTAATTTTTTGTCTAGATGATCTGTCTGTTTGTGATAATGGGGTATTGAGGTCCACACTACAATTGTATCAGTTCTTATTTGGTTTTTCATGTCCATTAATATTTATTTTGCATAGTTGGGGGCACTCGTATTTGATGCATATATATTTATGATTGTCATCTCTTCCTCTTGGATTGTTCCCTTCACAAGGATGTAGTGACTATCCTTGTCTCTCTTAATTAGTTTTGTTTTTTTCCATCCTTTTAGTTTCATTCTATGTATTTCTTTTTGAGTTAGGCATGTTTCTTGTATACAGGATATTGTTGGATTTTGGTTTTTAATATATTCTGTCAGTCTATATCTTTTGATTGGTGAATTGAGGCCATTAACATTGATAGCTATAATTGATAGATATTGACTCATTCTTGTCATGATGTTTTACTATTGTTGGCTCTTTTATTTTCCCCCCTTTCCCTTTAGTTTCTTACCTTGCCTGGTGGCTTCCCCCTGTTGGCACTCATGGAGTTGTGACATTCATTGTCTTTTTCTAGCATATTGCTTAGAATTGTTTGAAGTGCTGGTTTGGTGTTCATGAAATTTCTCAGGGGTTCTTTGTCATGGAAGTATTTAATTTCCCCATCGATTTTGAAAGATAATTTTGCAGGATACAATAGTCTAGGTTGGAAGTTATTTTCTTTTAGGGCTTGAAATACTTCACTCCAGGCTCTACTTGATTTAAGGGTTTGTGTTGAAAAATCGGCCGTGATTCTGATAGGTTTCCTTTGTAGGTGATTTGTTTCTTTTCTCTAACTGCCTGTAGGATTTTATTCTTCTGTTGGGTTTCTGGGATCTTGACTATTGTATGTCCAGGTGTAGATTTTTTTTGATCATGGCTAGTTGGAGTTCTATATGCCTCACTTATCTGAATGTCCAATTCTCCACCTCTGTCTGGAAAGTTTTCTACTATTACTTCTGTGAACAGATTTTTTTATGTCAGTTGTACTTTCTCCTGTTTTTTTGTGGACTCCTATCAGTCTTATATTATTCCTCTTTGCATCATCTAGCAGTTGCTGGATTGATTTCTCATGATCCCTTACTATTTTTAAGAAATCTCTGTTTTCATGGTCCTTAACCTCAACCCTGTCTTCTATATCTGATATTCTGTCTTCACATTACCTTAATCTGCTGTAGATACTTTCAATGGTGTTTTTAATCTCCCAGATATCTATTTGAATCTGTTTCATGGATTCCATTTCTTTCTTATGTTGGATGATCATGGTTTCCATTTCTTTCTTATGCTGGGCATTCATGGATTCCAGCATGGTTCTGAGCTCACCTATTTTATTTATCACTTTCTGTTCTAGAGCCTCTAATCATGTCTTTCACTCTGCTCACCTTCTCTGTAGGTATCTGGGAGATTATTTCTGCTTTGAACTTTTCCAGAGCTTCATTGCTCTGTTTTGTTACTTCCTGTGCTATCAGTTCAATATATCCAGGTGGTTGATTATCAGAGTTTTCCACCTTGTTTCCCCCAGAATTTGGCTTTTGTGGGGTGGAAGTCTGAGTTTGTGACTTGCTTAAATGTCTTCTCATTTTTTTTTTTTTTTTTGGTACTGTCCTTGGTTTAGTTCCTGGGTTGATACTTTGAAGTTGCTTATTATAATTATCTTTCTTGATGTATTTAGAACCCTTATGGAATAATTGCTTCTCAGAGGTGTCTTCCATTTATAGCTGGTCTTTAGGTTTTGAATCTCTAATAGTTCCGAGGCTCTCTCATTTTCACTATACCAGGAAGGACAACTGATTAGAACAATCACAACACCTTAGCCCATGGGATCCAATTAGCAACACAATAGCATCAAGTACCATTTAGAAAATGATAATTTGTGGTGATTATTAATCTATCACCTTTAACTGTGTGAATTAAGATCAAGGACCAATCCAACATATGTTTATAGTGGATAAACTCTTCAATATAATAACTCTACCCTTCGGGATGGGGAGTTAGAAGGAGTTGGGGAGGGAGGAATAGGTAGGTAGAGGAATAGGGGAAGGTTAGCAGTGAGGCCAGAGGGCACAGCTAAGAGAAGGAAAGAGAAGAAAAGAAAAATAAAAAAGAAATATGAATTAGGGCCAGAACAGGAACACAAAGGGAGCTGAAAAACAATGGAGTAAAGGAGAGAGAAAGAGAGAAAGAAAATAGAAAAAGAGAAAAAGAAAAGTTTAAAAGGAATAAAAAAAGAAGAAAAAAATAAAAAGAACAAAAAATAGTGGTAATTTTGAAAATAACAAATAAAAGATAAAAATGAAGAGCCTCCTTCAGGGTACGTCTCTGCTGTCACAATAAACAATGTGGGCAGCAGTGTGCAGTTATGTCAATGCATTTCAGTAAGCCAGTCACAGACCCATGAGATTCAGGCAGATTTCTGGCTGCAAGTCCCAAGTTGAGCTCCCTGTCCTCCTGAAAGTTTGAACTCTGCAAGTTTCTATTATAGATTCCAGCTGCCTTTCCCCTGAAGATAGTCCAGGTTCAAATGAGAGGTGATGATCCCTCCAACTTACCAAGTACAGTGACCTGGTGTGCCTTTATTGCAGAGATTCTCTTCACTTTTCCAGTGGGCTTCAGTTCTCATCAGGGAGCCTGAGAGAGGCCCTCTCTCTGTTGTTCACTTCTGCTGCTCAGGACAATGGCCTTTATATCCTCCCTGTGCCGCTGTAGTGTGGAACCAGGTAGCCACACAGCCAAGAGGCCAGAGGTGGTGGTGGTGGTGGGGTGTCTGTTGTTGCATGCACCTGAGTGGCTAGGCTGGTGGCTGGTGGGCATACCCAGGGGGCGGTCCTCACAGTCTCCTGGTTGCAAGTGGGCAGGGTGAGCCAGATGGAGTAGGGTGCAGCCATTCATGACTGATCTGACTGCATGGTCAAGCTCAAGCCTTGTCAATCTTAATGGCATGTATAATTCACCTTTTATGTAGCTTAATGCAATATCAAACTGAGAACATAATGAGTAGAAATGTATTTGAAGGTGCAATCAAGCCTCTAAGCTATTATTCCATTCAAGATATTTGGTAGTTAAAAATCTATTCCAATTAAACTCTTTGAGATAGTAATTCACAATATGAAGACTGAATATTCAAATATAGTTAAATACTCAGAATCTTTTCTCTAATAAAAACATAGATGTCAAAGAGAGATTTCAGAGAATATCTTCTGAAAGCAGAATCTGTCTATGGTAGGGATTATAAGGGACATCAAGTTTGCACTAAGTATTTGTACTTGAAAAATGTTGCTAAATCATGCTAGTGAAGCTAGCTCCTCATTTTGGGGGAGATATTTAGTAGACATTTTTATACAAATCAATGTGGATATGGTTAAGAGATTTAGCTAATATTCACTCATTTTCAAAATTTAAACTTTATTTATATGCATGTACATTTCATTTTTTCTTCATAACATTTTTCATGTGGATTATATATAGCTAATCAGGATGAGCAGGCTTATTGACTAGAAATATGACTAAATGAGATAAGTTTGAAATAGTTTTATTTATTTCAGAAAATGACTTAGAGCTGCAGTTCTCAAAATAAGTTCCATGAAGTTTTAAGTTTTATGAAATACTAATATACTGATTCAGTGTGTATTCTCAGCACCACAGTGGGTTTAGCAGGCAAAGGAGCAGGCAGGGCACTTGCTTTTGTGGAGCTTAAGTTGTGCTAAGGGAGTTGGATCTCAAAGGAAGGGATATAATCCTAGAATGTCAAGCCATGCTAAATGCTAGGAAGAAGGATAAGGAGGCCTAGAAGGATGGAGTACAAGGACATGAGGGATACCATTTTATGCACTATATTCATGAATGATCTCCCAAATAAGGAGAGGAAATAAAGTGAGGGAGGCCTAGGCAATTTAGTGGCAGTGTTTTAGGCAAAGGAAAGAAGGGCAAATTTAAGGGTCAGGAAGTTTTATAATGTCCTTAGAAAACTAAGCAAAGTTCAAGGAAGCCAGTGCAGCTGGAGAGGCAAAGAGAAAGATAAAAGTAGATGTTTGGAATGTACAAAGCTTAGAAATGCTAGAGCCTGTTCTGAGTGAGGAGGAAAGTCACTGGAGAGTTGAACAGAGAAGTGAAATGTCATTTTTAATCATTAATCATTATGTATAATTTCAAAGTGTTGATTTTATATTAACTCCAAATATCTTTTATATAAATATAATGTATCACTGTTATTAAATATTTATTGTGAATTAAACATGCATCAGATTGTGAACATTTTTAATAGCAAACATTTTTTTCCTAATTTTATAAATCTTAATGTATTTCTTCCTGTACATTACAAATACTTTGTACATTTTGAGGTATGTCAAGAAAAAAATGTATGTGTCAAACTCTGAGAGAAACCTATTGATTTCATTCTCTTGTGCCAGGCATAAGTATATTGATAAAATTAAGAGATGAACAGACAGGATCTTTATATTCAACTTGTTTCTGCTTTATTGATGTAGACAGGTATTTTTAGATGTGATGATTTATAGCCAATTTAATGAAAAATAAATTAAATGCATGCAAGTTAAAAGGACAACTCTATATATCAGCAGATTGGCAATGCCCCAAGGTGGAAAAACTTTCATGAGAGTTCCTAGAGATAGGATGCTTGATCTGAACTTTGAAAGACAAATTGGAGCTTTAGACGTGAACATGTTGTTGCATGGATGAAGCAGTAAGAATAGCTCGCGCAAGTGCATTTATTTATGTATCTGGAGTTCTATATAGCTGGGCTCAAAGTTCACTTCTTTTTCATCTATTAAGTATGAAGCAGCTGTTAATTAATACAATAGGCAATACTGAGATCTATGGTGAACTGGAGGATTAATGTCCATCTTAAATGAGAGTACATGTATTTATTAAAGTAAACACACGTGTGTAAATGATAGAGAAATATAGTGTACTTTGCAATAGCCAAACAAAACACATTTTTAGATCACATTTATTAGATTTGCTAACTTGTGTTATAAGATTTGTTATAAAGTTTGAGAAAAGTAATTTCCAGTATAAATTAATAAGTACTTTAAGTTACTCTGTTTTGATAGTGCACTAAAAATGGTGACAGACTTACAAATGTGTTAGTAAACGAATATTGAATAGACTTGTGTAACATTGGAGGTCTAGTTGTAGATAGAATTTGCTGAGAAATATAGGCATGACAAGAGGAATATAGAGAACGTTAAGTGAATAAGTTTATTTGGCATTTTGTTTTGTTTTGTTTCTTTGGAAGCATAGAGGGGTCGTGGCAATAAAAAAAGAAATTTAAGGGTAATATAAGATTCAAGAAGAATGAATGAGTGTACTTTTCTTCCGAATGCTTCCAGAATTCATGACACCTTTTATAGATCTTCAAATATTAAACTTGGTTTTATGAAATGCCTACAATATCAGAGTATAAGTGATATTATAAGTATCACAGCATTGGAGATTTCTAATGTCATGGTGGAACAGATCACAAAATCAATATCTTTGCAGATTTTGAAATTGAATAAAATTGAAAATATGGCTTTGTATAATATTACTTATAAAGAAGTTTTTATGATAGTTGGGATAATCAAAATTTATTAGGACATGAATGCTAGAAGTACTCTAAGCCAAGACACTTGTTTTATATCCTGGAAAACCAAGACACAAAAATATTAAGTTAACCTGCTGATGTTCTGATAATTAAGTAGTAGGAGAATTACATGAATTACCTCTAAGGAAAGATGCTAAGATAGAAAGTAAACTTAATAAATATTTATTAATGTGAATTTAAGAAGAATGAAAGGGATTGTGCTCTCTGATGGAAAACATTTTTTTTAGCATGTTTTTATTCAACGTGTTTGACAAAACATTTCTGTTGCTTATATAGGTTTAAATATAACTTTGAATATTTATCCATAGCTTTTTTGTATTGTCAGATTCTAACAGGCCTAAAGTCTGTGCTTTTTATTAATTTAGTAAACGTAGCACCACATGCATGGCTTACAACATAATAAACTCGTTTACAACAATGAAACTTTACTTCCTAGTATATAGTACAGATAAATGATGTAAGTTGGCTACATTTTTTTTAAAAATTGTGAAATAAAATGTTGATTACAAACATTCCATGTTACTATTTATTGTTACCAGGTTCATTTAACATTTGTTGGAGTGAAATTACTTTGTAGGTGATTAGTGTAAAACATACAATTCTATTTTTCTTGTAGTTGTTGTGAATTTGCTTCTACCATGGTTGTTTTATTTTTTCTTCATGATGGACAGTTAACTCTCATTCTGTTAAGTTTATGAAGTCTTTTCCATAGACAGTCATCTGGATTAACTTCTGTTAATTACCATTGAAATCTTGGGTTTTGCACATAATCTGGAAAATGACCCTTTGGAGAATAGACTGCAAATGACTTTGGAGCTTCTGCTCCTGCCAAAACTTTAGGTTCTGTGGTGCAACATTTAGCATCTTTGTAATTTGATTTTCTACTTTGAAATGTCACTTGCCAAATACCTGTTTGACTCCCCTAACTCTACACCTAGAATCCCATCATAAATTTCACATATGATAAGAAAGGGATTATTGGATTTGCCTGTGGGTCTGGTGAAATTCTCAGAGATATAGTAGTACATTCACTCCAAAAAATGTTTACATGTTTTGCACATAAATTCTGCTTCTAGAATGTGCATCTCAACTCATGGATCTCTGTATTATTTCAACATAGTTATGTATGATTTAGGTTAGCCTTCACTTGAGGTGAGAATGCTACATTTAAATTATGTTTCAATTGAAATTTAACCTAAATCACACACGTTTTTGACAGTGGCTATTGGCAAAACTGGACAAATTATTGTTTTATTTATTTCTTTTTAATTACTGACTTTACAAATCTTTTCAGTGCTCCGATTTCTTTTGGAAGTAAATAACACTGTACAATAAGGCCTATTCAAAGGTCAGTTGCTATTCTCCAATGAGTGACTTTAAGTTATTTAAACCTTCTGGGATCCTAAAATAGCCTGTAGCATAAAACATTTCAGTAGTTTAATTTTCTATCAAAAACATGATACCCTAATAGTAAATTAAAGAAATGAAAAAAATGCATGCTTTTGATCTTGAACTCAGCATTTACCACAGCACTTATCATAGGTACATACATCTCAAGGAAAATTTCTGGGTTCAGAATCTGCTTTTGGATACAGATTATTACTATTAGCTGTGTGAACTAAGGAAACTATCTGCTCATTTTCTTGGGAAATGGTGATAATGCATGCTTTGCTTGCTTCATTTGGTTCTATTTTGGATCAAATAAATAAATCTATGTGGAAGTATTTTTAAAACTGTCAAACACTATATAAATACAAGCTGTTATTATTATTTTAAAAACTTTTGTCATGAAAATACTGAACACATCATGGAAAAACACTATGGTATATGCTTCTTCATAAAATATTAATGAGGCTCCAACAAATCATGATGTCTTTGGGTTACAGTGGATATTTTATGTTTCACTCCCAACTTCCTGAAATGGAAAATCTATAATTTCACGTCTCTTGTATAGTTATGCATCAAAACCACAACTTAGGTCTAAATTTGAATAGGAAGACTCAAGGGAGACAAATGACGTCACAGGAGAAATGGATGATAGTTTGAACTTGACCACTGGCTGTTGTAAGGGGCAGCAAAATAAGCTCTAGAGAACCACACAAAAATGGTTTCCAAAGACTCTGGAGCTATTGGTGGGACTTGACAGTTTTTAGTTTTTGCTGATTATTACTTTCAGCAATGAGTTAGTCCAATGTCATTTCTGTAGTTTACTTTTACGGAGAAAGATGAGGAACTGGGTTTCATATTTACTAATGTAGTCAATTAGAATGAGAAAGTTAACATCAGAAAGAAACTTAGTTTTATCGTCATATATGTGGAAGAGTGTATGTGAATGTGTCATAAGTTTCATATATTCTCTCATTTACCCTTTTCCTGGATAGAAGCCCAGAAAAAAATCCATTACATTTTTCTGCACTGTTCTGACCACTTCATAATTCACATTTGTAATTCAGACAGTTTAAATATATATATATATATATATATATATTATATATAACATACACATATATCCTTTTCCTATTATGCCACCTCCATTTCCTTTCTTCTGTCGATTCTCCTTTTGCAATTTGAATATGCTGACACTGTCTAGGAAGAAACAACTATGCCAAGGTGGTGGATTCTGAAAAATAATGCTAAAGTTGTGATGTATTAGAACTGCTTCTTTTAGCATGCACATTTGACCATTAAAAATTTTGCTTAACTTCCAAATCAACAAACCAAGAATAAGGACAATTTTATTTTTGTCTTCCTTTAGTCATCCATAGTTATTATTCCAGTGGTTTCTAAATTTTTTCATGCATATAATTTACTTGCAGTGCTGTAAATTAGTAATTGTTAGATTCAGCCACCTAAGATTCTCCCTCAGCAAGTCTGGACTGGATCTACAAAGTTGCATTTTCTAGTAAGTGCCCAAAAATGATTTGATGCAAGGAAACTGTGGTCTACATTTTTTATAAACATTGCAGGCTTCAAAACCTCTTACCATCCTTTTTCCACCCAGTAAAAAGCAAGTATTGGAAAGGAAGAAAATAGCTCCACAAGTCAGTATACTAAAGTGCATAAACTCTACAAGTTGGCCTAATTATATGTGTTTTTTTAAAAAATTTAGCTGCACATTAAAAATGTTCCCTGATCAAGCATTATTAACTTATTCATTCAGTTATGAGATGGTCAGATTTATTTGCAATGTCCTTTTTCTTCTCTGGCAGCTAGATCAATTACCATTGTTGAAAAATCTTTACTTAAAAGTTCCCCATTCTGAACTCCCAGGCACGCAACTCAAAATAAATTCACTGCATGATGTTTCAGACTTGTTATACATCTAATGAAGCTTTCTCTTAGCAGAGCAAAGCCCAATAAAAAACACCTAAGGTAATCAACGTGCAAGAGAAAAGTGTATTTCACTCACAGTTTTGGAGATCTCAGAGCCCAATTGGTTGACCTCACTGGTTTTGTGTGTGTGGTGTATCAGTGTATCATGGTGACAGCATGTGGTGGAGCAAAAATGTTTACCTCATAGCAGTCATAAGACAAAACCAGCAAGAGGAGACCAGGGTCTCCTGAAGCTCTTTGAGGGCCCTCCCATAAAGTCTCCACAACCTCCCAACAATACAAGTTGAAAATCAAGTTGCTGACACATAAACATTTGGGGGAATATTTTGTATCCAAACTATTAACACTGAGGGTTGTTGCTTGACATTTCAGAAGAGTTCCCAGACATTTATGTTTGAATTTTCTTGAAAGAAGTTTCTTACATATTACAAACAATATGTTCATCAAAAAATTGAATCAGAAATTTTAAATTTTAAACACAGACATTTTTAATAATTTGTTGAAAGAAAGGAAAGAAATACAGGGGAAAAATGCTTTTCATTTGTGTAGGACAGCAATTCTGAAACTACCACAGGTCATCTGTAAAATCTTTTGGATAATAAGAGGGAAGCATTCTATTGTCAGAGAAAGGAATTATAAATATCAAAAAAATGAAGACTGGTTCTGCCACGTGCCTCGAAAGTGCAAGGACCAGAGTTTGATCCCTGGTACAAAAAAAAGAGTGAAGACTAAAATGAATATAATGAAGCTGTATTGGAATTGGAGAACTAGCATAAGTCCAAATAGATAACAACTATACATACATTCATATATATATATATATATATATATAGAGAGAGAGAGAGAGAGAGAGAGAGAGTTGTGCACAGTTACATATAACAGTTAAACATATACAGTTTCATATAACATGCATTATATGAATATTATTGCTATCACTAAGAACTCGGGCAATAGCACCTACATGAAACTGAGCAATCCTCACACCCAGAATTCTGCTTCTAAATTTCATTCTCCAGTAAAGAGTACATAGGAATTCTTGTCGAGATGATTGACCCAAGGCTAAAACATGAAAACAGTAAAATGCCCTTGGAATATCTTATAGTGTTAAAAAGTAAAGAAAAGTGATTTAGCCATGTCAAAAAAAGAAAAAAGAAAACCACACAAGGACTTGAAATTTCTTCCACTGGACAAATTTGAAAGAATTTTCTCAATTAAAAATACAGTTATAGAATATAAGCTGAGTAACATAAACATCAGAAATTCAATATTGCTATGGATGGGAATGAATAAATGACTTATCACATCTTATTTGTTCCTGTAAAAATTTCATAACTTACTTCCATTAATGTAGACCCATTGTCAAACTCAAAATGAGTGATATTCTACAAGATAATTGTCCTGAACCCTCCATTAATATATTGTGACACTAAGTATGGCAGAAATAAAAATATATGGTAATGTATCATCATGTGTTAGAATAGAAAAAAAACTTTCAATGGACTATTGGAAAAATCTGGATAAATTATTAATAACTACATTCTAACTATGTAAGGAAATGTCTTGTTTTTATTAATATATTTACAAAAGTACTGGGGTATTTAGATGGTAACTTTCAAAAGTATGAAAATTAAAGAACTCAAAATATCTTAGACTGTTTTGTGCTACTATAAGAGAATGCCATTGAATGGGCAACTTATAAACAATAGAAATATATTTCTCAGGGTTCTGGAGGGTGGGAAGTACAAATCAGGTTTGATATCTGATAAGGGACTAATCATGCAAGTGTATTAAATGCTGCATCTTTTGAAAAAAAATACCTGAAGCAAGAAAGCACATTCTTGTAGCCCATTTGAGATTTTAAACCCAGGAGGAGCCTTCATGAACTACTCAACTTCTAAAAAACCCACCTCTTAGAACTGTTACTATGGCATCTAAATTTCAACATGTGTTTGAAAGAGACAAACATTCAAACAAGAGCAGATAGGTAGATAGATAGACAGACAGACAGATAGATAGATAATACTGACAGATTAAAAGAGAATGGTAAAACATGTGTGCATATAATTTAGCATTCCAAAAGGTATATGGTTTATATACTCCCAAACTGTTGATCAATTTAACCTTAATTAGAAGCATATCAGTTCTGATAATGAAAACTTACACGATAGTCTCCATCATGCTTCCAGCATTTCCCTCTTTACTAATACTTTGTGATACAATGTTTTATGACCCTATTGCACAAGAATTATTTATTTTAATTGGCTAAGCTAATAGGAAAACCTAGAGTTAATCTGAAATGTTTCATACCTAATGTATACTCCATCCTAGAATAAGGGAAAGCAATATCTTTAACAATGTTGAACTGTCAAACCAAAAGAATGCTTTTATTATTTTGGAAATAAAACTTAAGAAATTGGGCCCACAAGGGCAGGAGAGGGAGAAAGGGCAGAGTAAAGGTGGCTTCCCATACAGTGAGGGGAGGTAATGTCTTCATAGACTATGCCCATCGCAGGCAAATGATGGCTGCACTTACTGGGCTGCTATATGCACGCTTACAGTCCTTGTAATTGAGGATGATTATGGTTAATGACTCTAGTAATGTGCACTTTCAAACCAGCAGGACAATGTAATTTGTATCAAACCTATTCAGTATCTCTTCAGGCATTTTGCCTAGCTTAATCTTAGCCCAGCACTGGCTGCAAAGGGATTCTCTGGAAGCTTCACAGCTGGCTCAAATTAAAGATTTCATAGTCCCCTCCCCCAAGGTACATTCTGAGGTAAATAAAGCTGTTTGAGCTTTTGCATCATGGGATGGCCCAGGGCCTGTCATAGTTTAATACAACAGGACTAAGATCTTCAGTCCTGAAAACATGAGGTTCTTGTGTACAGAAAGAAAGTGAACATCTGCCCCTGAAATTCACTGATGAGGTGTGAGCCAGCAGCAGCTACACTTCTTGGTAAAAGGAAGCTGTTTTACATTTCAATACACTGTGAAGCATAACATTCTGTGAGGTTTTTCAAAAGATAAAAAATAATTAGTTAATCCAAAATATGTCCAGTCTACATTTCTTCAATGATGGAGAGGAAATCCCTTGTACACAAAATGGCTTTTGGATTCATTTAAGGAATAGATTCTACTTAGAAACCCAATACATATTTAAAATGAGAACTTTTGGAGAAAAACTATGATATTAAGAAGTGTAAATATGCTTTTATTTGCTTCCATTTTAAGGAGCAATAGTGAGGGGAATTTTCTACACTACATGTTTGTGTTTATCATTTTCACAGATTCTCATCACAGTACTGAAGCATGACAGATCTGTACACAAATGGGAAGAAAAAATATATGAGGGGCCTAAGGCTCAAGACAATTACAGTTCTGAATAAAAGATGTATTAAGAGTGTTCCACTCTTTAGTTTTGTAAGTAGATTTTGTTTTTTATGTAAGCGAATGCACATGACTACATTTCATTAGTTCCAGAAGCAAAGTTTCAGTGTAAACAAGAATATCTGTCAATGATAGCAAGAGGTTAAGGTTGGAAAGCAAGACTAAAGTATAGGTCTATTGTGGTTTCAGTGCTAGGTAAGTGGCAGAGAGTACACTTCATATCTGAGAGGAACAATGCTCTTTCTTTGGGAAATAGAAACCAACTTTGGGAACATGTGCATAACTCAGAAGAGACTTCCATGCAGAATTCTTTTACATTTTAGTTTGATTTTTAAATGTTTATAAATCAAACTGAGTTGTTCTCAAATGTTTACTCACATGTTATGAAATTTCAACTTGGTGACAGATACTTCACATCACATTGTGGATTATGTTTTTCCATTTCTGGAACAAATAACTTTGAATATGAAAGTGCAGTTGTTTGATTGTAAATAGCTTAAGCAAAATTGACTATAAATGACTGCATGTGGTCTAGCATGAAAATATAGTCATTTCTTGTGTGAAAACTAATAAAAATGTCATTTGTTATAAAGACTCTTTGGTTCAATATTTAGCAATTCGAACAACTGAGTGAAAAAAGAAAAATAACTATAGAACCAGCTAAAATATTTATATGGTTGTTTTTCAGTTTTCTTTTTGCATCATATTCTTAAGAAAGCTTGTAAAAACTATAATATAAAAAGTAAAAGGACAGTGTTTTAGTCAACTTTTCATCACTGTAACAAATATCTGAGACAATAAATTTATGAAAAGCAAAGGGCTATTTTGGCCCCCAGTTTGACAGGGTTTCAGTTCAAGATCACTTTTCCCTACTGATTTGAGACTGAGGAAAACCAGTATATCATGGTAGGTGTACTTGGTGAAACTGCTAATCTTATCAACAGCTAGAAAGCAAAGACCACCAGAAAGAGATTGGTGACAATTTCACTACAGTTCTCTCATGACCTAAGTACTTTCTATTACGCTTACTTCTTAAAGATTCCAAAACCTCCCAATAGTGTTGCCCTGGGAAACCAAGCTTACAACACATAGGTCTTTGAGAGACATTTAAGATTCACAAAACAGCAGATCATTTGTGTAATAAGTATAAAATAAAATACAAAATTGTTGGACTCATATGATCTTGAGGAAAATCCTTGCAAACTATTAAAACATTACTAGTATGACTCAAATTCTCCTAGTACCTCTTCTAACAATTCTCTGTCTTTCTAGCATTTAATGACTTTACCATATTGACATATCTTTTTAGGTATTGGCAGCCAATATTCTGGATTCCTCACAACATGAAATGCTAAAGATGGCCTCTTTCAGACTCCCTTGCAGCTACCCTCTATGTCCCTCCAGGGATTTCCTAGCAGATGGATCCATAAGAGAATTGGAAGCCAGTGGCTTTTTACAAACTTGGTCATGGGGACATTTCAGTTTTCTTTCTTTTTTAGCACTTGTGTTACAGATCTGGGCTTTTTAAATGTTGACAAGCAAGCAGCAACAGTAGATATCTGCTGAAACAGCCCTATGATACAGTTGGGAATTTCCAAGGTTCCTTGCTTCTAGGTATGTAATTTGTAAGTTGAAATATCCTGAAATAAACCAATTCCTAGTTAAACTAGCTGCAGTGGATAATGTAGCTTGAATCTAAAAATTTTGATTAATAAATTGTGATGAGAATTTTCTTTTCATGCTGTTACACTCTGTTATTCATCTGAATGCTATATTTCGTAGTTAAGCAACATCAGTGTCACTATGTTTCTCAGTGATCCAAGGGAGTAGACCTTCTTTGTTTTCATAATTTTTTATTTTCAGGAGCCTCCTCTCTGACTATTTGCTGAATGACTCAGTTGTTATTTCAAGTGTCTCAGGTCACAAGAACATTTATGGCAGCAATTTTGGTATGACATGATTAATTGGAGTGTGACACTTTTGCAAACATGTAACTAAATCATAGTCAAAGCTCTGTCTCAACAAATTATCTGCTCCACTTGAAACTGGTATGCAAATCCAAGTCATGTCAATGTTTGTAATTGGAAACTGAGTTCTTAGGAAAATTCCTTTTTAAAAATACCTCTGATTTGGTTTTTAATGTGGATTCTCATTGGCCAGTGTGGATCTACTTTCTCCACTAGAGGAAGGAGAAAGGAAATTGCATTCCTGGACCAGTGCTCTGCAGACCTAATCTGTTTATTTTCCCTACTCCATTATTTCTTAAATATTTTTTTGGAATATTCTCCAATATTTATCTTTTTCCTTGAAGACTTATTTTAAATGGCAGTACAGATTTACAGATGCTTCTCTGAACACTTAATTTTGCAAAAACTTCCTAGAGATGCAACAAAGCACATAAAATTCTGACTGATGCTAGAAAAATATTATAATGCATAATCTGAAATATATTCTGTGCTGCCCATGTGATGTTCAAAATCAGTCTGCATGCATTACCATAAGATGATTTTCTGATGCAGACACAAAGCTACTATTGTCTTGCCTTTAATTATTGATCTCATGAAAAATCATCATGCAATTGGACTTGATGTATCCTCTTTCTACAGATTATGCTGGCCCCTTTCAAATAGTCTTATCATTAGGTATGAAAGATATCTTGATCTTTGCAATATTTATGCCATCCTAGGTCCTTGAAATAAGGGAATTGAAATGTTAACCACATTAATAACATTATAAGAGTAGACTAGGACTGGGGTGATGTATGGGACTGAACAGGCCAATGCACTTATCAGCCTTCTACATAGACACTGACATACCATTAAAGGTCAGATTGGCTCCATGAAACCTATGTTTTCCAAGCCTTTGGAAATGGTACTATTTTCCTCTAGAATGCAACATGCCATGTTTTATATGGTGCTGTGGTGACACACAAGGTAAGTAAAACACTAGACACTTGTAGTAATAGTTACATGTTTCCAATCTGTTGTCAGAAAGATAATAAAATTTTCAGCATTTTTTTGTCAAGATTTTTTCACTCCAGAGAAAGAAAAAGAAAGTTTTAAATAGCTAGTAATTCAAATTATATTTGCTTTTTACTACTTCTTCAGATAGCAATCCACTGAAATAATCTGATTAAATATAGAATATGACCAAATTACAACATTTCTGCCTTGGATAATTATTCTTTTCTCCTAATGCCAGCTGCTAACCTTTTACTGCTTGACACCTTGAACAGGGCATTCTGCAAAAAGTCTCTTTTTCATTGACACTTTGAGATCTGTATTCTCATGTATTGCTTGAATGGCTAGGGAGAAATTAAAAGTTTTATTTAAAAAAATAGTTCTTATTGGAAAGGAATATGACCTAGTGTCAGATTCAGTTTATCCATGTCATTTATATACATTAGAAATGTATGTCTTTTTTTCATTTATGCATTCCAGCATGTAGTGAAAGTTATGTTTTTTTAAATACATGGATTTTTGATGACAAATTTTCCCCCTTAACAAAATTCAGACTTGGTAATGTTTTATGTAGTACAAGGACAGTATTGTTGACAGTTATATTTTTCAGTATACTGAAATAATTTATTCTGTATTCAGTTGTGTCAAGATTGGAATCTAAGGAAATCTTAGATTTCTTGAATTAGAAAACAAACTTTAAGTCCTGATAGAAATGTGATAAAAATTAACTTCTTCTTTTTATTTGTTTTTTAAAAATTATGAATATAAAAATTTTAAACCAACTTAGATGTACATTCTATAGAAAGATATACATATCATACTTTTTCACAATAAAATCTGAGAACATAGTATCTGAAATGGTTGATGGAACTTTTATTTGTCTTGTTATTTCAAACTCATATCAAGTAAAGTAACAAAAATTCTGGAATGCTAAATGTAATGTTGAAGGGATACATCCATCAAGGATTCTCTAGAGAAACAACAAATAGGGAAAGGAAGAAGGAGAAAGGGAGAGGGAGGGGGAGAGAGAGAGAGAGAGAGAGAGAGAGAGAGGGAGAATTAAAAGAGTTGGAATGAAATGGTTGTGAGGACTGGCAATTTGTAATTTGCAGGTTAAAACTAGCTACTTGGGGAACCAAGGGAAGGCTTGTACTGAAGCTTGAATCAAAAATAAATATGTTAGGAGAATTTCCTCTTTTGTGGATGATTTCATCTCCTCCCTCTCTCTCTCTCTCTCCCTCTCTCTCTCTCCTGATTGGATGACGTCCATGCACATGATGGCTAGAAATCTCTTCTATTGAAAATCTACTCAATAAATGTCAATCTCACCTAAAACACCTTCACAAGGCCATCGAAACTACTGTTTTACCAAACACTTGAGTTCTGTGTCTTAGGCAAGTAAACACATAGAATTAAACACCACATGCAGGATTAGTAGAATGTGCTCACCAAATATTGGAATTATTTCACTATCTTAAAGGGTACATCATTATCAAGTTTAGAATAATATAAATACCCTGTGATTTTATCTCAACTCTTAAAATGTATTATTTTAATGTTCTTTCATTTGCAATATCCCCTTTTCCATGTGGTTTTGATTTTCTCAGCTTTTGCCCTCACAGAACACAAATGCATGCCCATTTTCTTGATTTAATTAGTTTTTACAAGAGAAGAACCATATAATTTCACAATCCACTCAATAGTTTTGAATCTTTGCAATTTGTTGACTTCTACACCATAAAGGCATCCTACCCTCATCTCCTGCTTCCAGCCCTTTTTGGGTTAACTGTTATGTACTTTAGCCCAAGAGCCTGTGTGTGTGTGTGTGTGTGTGTGTGTGTGTGTGTGTGTGTGCGTGCTCTTCATATTAAATATATTTATTTTTTCCAGTCCACTATATCTAAAGTTTAAAACAGACATTTTTCAGGGCTGAAGGAATGGAAAGTAATAATTACGTTTGTAAATATAAAAGTATTACAGAACTAATTAATAGTCTTCAAAATAGAGACAGCTGTAGGCAGAGGAAAAACTCAGGAAAACAGGGTATAGAGCTAAAGATAGTAACACTCCAAATATTGACTGTCTTTAAAGTAAGATGGATGTCATGTCTCTGTCCTCGCTTTGTCTCACTAAGATACATTTCAGTCAGAAAGAAGCATTGTTGGAGAACACTTGTAGAGGTATCTAGTGAATCCTGCTATCCCCATTCTGTACTAAACTTCTGAGGATGTGCCCCTTAAAAGAAATGCTAAGAGAAATGTTACTGTTTGTGTTTTAGAACAGCATAGTTTTCTGCTTACTAAGACTCCGGAAAAGAGTTTTAATGTTGGAGTAGAATCCTCCTGTTACACAAAATAACGGTCTTCTGTTTGGAAGTGTCCCCTATGGAAATAAAAACGACTGATCTTTTATTCATCACATTACACTTTTGAGACTATTGCGTCAAATGTTTTTACAAGGTTACTAATGTCTCAGAGCAAAGTGAATAAATAGTCAACAAGATACAGTCCTGAGCGAGTGTTCTGAGGGGCAGGCAGCATCCCCAGCTGACATCTTCTGATGATATGTGACATCATCCAAACAATTTGTCCTCCTTCTTTTATACTTTACTCATTTACTAGTCACTGCCTGTCATTTATTACATTTTCTCCCTCCCTCCCCTATCTATATTTAGCTCAAAGTCCACTTGCACAGATTTTCCAGGCTTTGTAAATGTAAATTTGTCTTATCCTCATGAGATGAGCCCCACCGGGCTATAAGCTCATAATTCTGACACATAATTCTGTTACCCAGGAATCAAGATGCTGTTTATCGATACCATCTGCACATCTCATTGTTCACATGTCAGGTCTTTGTGTCTCAAGTCCTTATTCTTGGGAAGACAATGTGATGACGGCAACATCTGTGAACCCAAGGTTTTCATCTACTGAACCAAGGAGGTGAAATTCTTATAGTGTTACTCATCTCAGACAGTCAGTGGGGGTGTTTTGTGGGCAGCAGCCTAGACTTGTCCGTCAGGAGTATGACACAGTCCTGCCTGGCAGTGATTCACATCCAGTCCTTTCAGTACCCATTAATGAGATATCACAAAGCAACATTTCCAAATTTTTCCATTTTTCTTTTGAACCACATCATGCTTTGATTTTCTTCATGAGAGTGGTTTGTGAAGAATTATCCCTTGGTTAATTAGGAGCAGGATGCCAGTCTTTTAAAGCATAAGTATATCTAAGCAAATATCTGTCCAATTATTTTGAACATCCTCCTTTTTTTTCCACATATAGGTATATGTCATCCCAAATATGTAATGTCAAGAAAAATAGATTAAACTGGTATTCAGGTGCTTTGATTTCTATTTCTAATATTGGAAATAACTTTGTTGTATTGGGTACACATTAAAAAATACATTTAAGATTTTATTTCTTGTGAAAATCTAGCATAATGGGATGGTAATTGTATAGCATCAGAGTGTCAGTTGACTTTTAAGTAGAACGTTATCTTTTCTCTTTCATGTAAGTAAGATATGAAATGGCATTTGGAAAAATGTTCACTGAGTTTTAAAAAGAAAACACTGCTTTTGGTTTACTTGGTCTTTTAAAAAGACAGCATTTCACTATGATGTTAAACTAAATTGTATATTCTCCATAAACACTCTAGAATTTACAATAATGTTATGCATTTAAAACACTTCAAGAGCTACCATGTGGGTGATATTTGAAGATCATTGTTCTGAAGCAATAATGTGGAATGAGTTACTGACTCATCAACAGCCTGCATTGGTGACAAACATAATTGTACATAAATGTTTTATATGATGCAGAGACATAAGTATTTGAGAAGTACATGCCATTAAATGCACATTTATTTATTGCTGCTGTTCTATGCAAGGATTCCATGTAAATTATTTCCCTTGAATGAGTTTTTCATTGTAAATATATTTCATGTATAAAACATCTTATTAATTTAAGAGGCTCATGGTTTTACTATTTTCCTTATTAAGTGAATATGCCATTTTCTCATTATAATAACATTAATTCAGAAATTATCATGTGAAAGATGTAAAATTTTGGCAGACGTCCCTGGAACATCTCTCTTGACATAGCACAGTCCTGCTTTCTGGAAGAATTGTACAGTAGAAATGACCTTTAGATAGCGCACATTTTCTTAGGCTGGAATTTATTTTGTTTTCATTTATCACATATGTTCTGAACATGTAATATATTTCCAGCACCGTGATAAGTACTCTAAAAACAAAGAACAAAATGGCACGATCATCATTGCCCTTTCAGACCTCGCTGCTTCATGTGGAGACAGATTTGTTAGGGCACAGTGATAGAGGTGGGCACCAATGGTCACCCTCCTTTTGATGTGAAGGATATGGTTTATGACCCCTAGTTGATGCCTGAAACTATGGATAGTACCAAATCATATACATACTCTATTTCTATACATATGTACATGTGATACGTTTTAATCTCTAAATTAGGCATAGTAAAAGATTAGCAATAAGAACTAATAATAAAATAGAATTATTATAACAATATAATGTATTAAAAGTCCCATGAATGTGGACGTTTTATCTCTTCCAATGCCTTATTTTACTGTACTCACCCTCACTGCAATGCTGTAAGATCATATAATGCACACAATATGATTTGAAGGTAGGTGAATGATGAAGTGCAGTGACAAAGCATTAGGTTACTATTGACCTTCTGACATAATAATCAGGAGGACAATCATCTGCTTTGTGTGATTCTAGTATAGACATCTAAGTTAGAGAAAAATTAATATACAGTTGGAGAGGAATTGGGCACTCAAGGAAGTCAGCAGAAAAAATAAAGACCTCAAAATTGTGGCTGGAGGCACACCTAAAGAAGGCTAGGCTTCAAGATAAAGATGAAGGCCAGGCCTACATGCCTCCCTCAGGGATAAGCAGTAACTAGAAATTACACTATAATTACCCGGTCCAGGAAGTCCAAATAGGTATCATCACCCAAGTGGGTAACCAGAGGATCCAGACTCATCCCTTCCCCCAAATGCCTTTGTACTTTCCATGTACCCTTGCTAAGTGATCCACTTCTCTATTGATGAATATTAGCTAAGCGGCTATATTTGAAATCCTATAGGTTAATTGCAGTTAATTACATTGTACCCACAACTTGACCTGGCTACATTAATTCCCCTGACAAAGGGCCTCAGTGATAACCCACTTCTGGGACCCTTCCCATCTTTTATGAGGTCTCTCTTAATAAACCTTCCTACTCTTAAGTTCCTCTGTCCCTTGGAATTCATTCCCTGTTTTCCAGGGACACCAACTCAGCAACCCAGACATGGAGCAGATTGGGAGTTATATTTCTCCTGTATCGATATGGAGTCATGATAATGCTGATGTTTGACTGCCAGGAGTGATAGTGGCAGTGATTGGGGAATCTTTGAGTTGGAAGAATTTTTGGTGAAGCCCTTTTGGAAGAACATTGCAGTTGTCTCTTTTTAACTCATTGGAGTATTGTTGCAGAAGTTATCCTTTGGTAGCTATACATGTGACTTTAATGCAGCATTCCATGCAAGGATCATATTCCATAATTTTTCCTTTTAAGTAACTGCAATTTAAAATATTTCAGTAAATTTGGCAAAGTCTGCTTTACTAGTTATTTGCAGTTTTTCTCCATCTATTTTCTTCTATGGATATCTCAGTGAGTTCTTCCAATTTCTCATTTACCTCTTCCCTTTCAATAAGTACATCTACTTCAAGCACATCAGCAAACCTTTCTCGACCAACTTATTTTGCTGTGAGGATGACTTGTTTCTAACTTCTTTATCAATCTCAAAGAAGATTTTAAAATCATTCATGACATTATACGTCCTTTCAGCAGGCATTTATACCTTCTGGATTTAATTCATTCATTGCAAATTTCACAAAGGTTATTGCATCGGCAATAGTGAATGGTTCCCAGCACTGCCTTGTGTACACTTTAGGGTCTACATCAATTGCAATTAAATACCAGAAGAATATATGTGAGGTTGACCAAACAAGTGATGTCCAGACCAAGAGTTTGATACAGTGAGTTTGTGTTTGGAGATGAAAATACAACCTCTACATTCTCATTTTTATAGCAAACAGATTCAAAATAACCTGGTGCCTTGTATATTACTAGTAGGAATTTAAGTTTCAATTCTTCCTTTCCTGAGTTTTTTTCTCCACTTCTGAGATAAAGAAGTAAGAGAACCATTTCATAAATAAATCAGTTGTCAAGCCACACTTTCTGAGTATTTTATCAGAACAAGAGGAGTTGGTGTTTCCGATAGTGCATGGATTCTAGGCTATGTGTCCTGTGGTTGTTTTTTTTCATAAGCCTTGCAGTAGTGCTACATAGTATCAGAGTTAAGGCTAAATGTCATTCTGTGCTTTAGCTCTGGTATTCTCTTTAAATGGCATGTCAACAAACAAAGTTTAAATTTGATAAATTTTAAACATTTTAAAGGTATAAATATTATAAATGGTTGCTTCTCAATAAGAAAATAGCATCAGGTATATTGAGACAGTGTTAATATTATTGCACTTTGGTGTTATTTGATTTTTCACGCTTTCTTTATACTTTCATAGAAATAAATTAAAAGAAGTAATTGCAATATAAGAGATGTAATGATATTGATAGATATGCTAGGGTCTATTTAAGTACATTCAGAAAGTCAGTTCTGTTTGCCCTCTATATTCATTTTAATAAACCATTTAAAATGTAAGGTCATGGATTTGGTTTTTTTATCTTGAGCAAGGCTAATGTACTTGCTCAAATGCAATAGGTCTATGTATATATTTACACCTTGATCAATGAAAGTTAATATGGCTTAATGTTAATGTACCACTCTTATGAGAACTTATTCTGTTTATTCTACTGTTGGTTAACTATTATTGATTATTAACTATTATGTGATTTAAATTTATTACTGGCTTTAATCTTTTCGGTAATAATTTTGTCCTATTTTCTTTTTCACAGAGAGGATAACATTGATTTCCTAGGAAAAGTTTAAAAAGCATTCAAATCTTAATATAATGTCATCATTCTGAGTACCATTTGGAACATGCTGGTCCATGCTTTTGCCCAGATATTCTTCAGATGTTATTCTATTATTTTATTAATAAAATGTACTAACATATTAATATTGAACAATTAAAGAACTACCACAGGAGGACTCCTTGTAGAGAAATCACAATCCTGGAGTTTATAGACCAGATCTTCAAATATTGCTATGTCTTTATACTTAATGCAGCAATGTTTATGTCATACTCAAGTAACTCACCTTTTAAACACTGTACCTACATGTGTGATTTTTACATTCTATGGATATTGTAAGTATTAACAGAAACTTCTAGAAAATATTTTATAATTGAAGAAGCAAACAAGCATAGACACTTGCTTTATTTAAGGGATTTTGGTATGCTATGGTCAAACACTCTGGATAGCTACCTGTAAAATAGCTGGCTTCCTCCAGGGTTTAATACAGTCTAGTGTCGAAAACAATTACACTGCTATCTTTCTTAAAATGCTCATTAATTATACTATCTAATTCTATGTGTTTTAAATTTAGGGCATATCTTTTAAAGATTCATTATAAGCTACTAAATTGTACAAAAGAGACTTAATTTGAGACAGAGCATATTTTTAGGTTCCAGTACAGGAGAATAAAGATGTTTTAAGATAGTTGGCAGATTTGGCTTCTTCAGGGGTAAAATGTGTTTTTATTTCTATATAATTATGAAAATGTGTAATTTATCCTTTCAAGCAGAGACTATAGCTGGAGATTGGAGGATAGCCAAAGTGTTGAACATTTTGCAGAAGGGAGTTAAGGGTAATCCAAAAATTATGCACTGGCAACTCTCACCTCTGCACCTGGAAAACTAGCTTAACAGATCTTGGAAGGTGGAACACAAATCATGTGGGTGAGCAAAATTCGTTAGGAATAAATCAGCCCTGGCTTTGCAAATGTAAATCATCCCTCTCTGCCTTGAAAATATACTTTATGATGCTTAACAAAGAGTAAATAAAGGAGGATTGCCAGATGTACTCAATTTAGATTTTCAATGCCTCTTAAAAGAGATATTTTTAGCCAGAGTATCACCTGACAATGGGAATCTGTGCCTACATTTAGAGAACACACAGGAAGCTTTCTTGCCATCTGGTCTATCCACAGACCAGCTTTACCAGAGACCACAGAGTTAGCTGCTGCCCCTGGACAAATCCATTTCTTGTTGCAGGTTGATTCCCAAGAATCTATAAATTCTTGGCAACAGACGGAGGAGGGGGAAACTTCTGTCAGTGATTAAAACCTGGATGGATGACAAAAAGGCAGGATTGTGGATAAGGAAAGAGCTTTCTGCTTATTAGAGCACGGCCAAACATTTAATTCATTATTTAGCATAGAAGAACCTGAGGTGATTGTGTTGAATGACTGAGCACCAACAATTAGAGGAGATGAAGAATGCTGAGAAACTAATGAAAATAAAGTAGGCATGTATCACATATACACATACATTTTTGAATGTATGATACATTTGAGAATCACTTTCTTTAATCAGTTTATGATCTAATTAAGAAGATGCTACACTGAAAACTGTAGTTAGCCTTAAATCCAAAGGCTACATGCAGATGACCGACATAGAGAGGAAGTACAAGCATGTTTCAGAGGAAAGAGTGAACATTTTTGATTGAGGTGGACACATCTATAAATATTAAATGTGAATCAAATGCAAGTAAGTCTTTTCGAGAAGGGAGTACACAAAATGAATCAAACTAAAATCTTTAAGAAAAAAATAAGAAAAAACAAGCAAGAAGATACGAAAAGAAAGGCACAAAGGAAGAGCTAAATCTTTAAGATTTAAAACCGTTAGTAATTAAACCAGCATGCTACTGGCATGTGAAAGAATAGACAATGCAATGTGAAAGAACAGAGAACCCAGGAGGAGACCCACTTGAAAAACGATTAGGTAATAAATTATATGGGAATAAGTAGATCATGGTCTGATAAGAATATTAAGTAGAATTCATGCATCATGTCACAAACCAGGATCTATTCCAAATAGTCACGCTACTGAAATATATAAAAAAGGTATAAATGTATCTAAAAGAAATGTAAAATTATGATGCTAGATTAAAGATTCTCTTACAAAGTTTCAAATTTCAATAATCGTAACATTTTTAATTTGTCAAATTCAACTCCATAAAAATAAAGCAAATATGCAGCGAAAAAACAATTATAAGCAGAGTCAAATTAATAACAGTGTAGGAAAATATCTACCACTTACACAATAGAGAAATGGTTAATATTTCTAATCCATACAGAGTTCCTACAAATAGATAAGGAAAAGAATCACACAGTAATACAAAACCAGGTTAAAACAATGACGAAATTTTTTATAGAACAAAAGAAGAAAATGACCCTTAAGTCTTAACAAAATATTGGGCTTCATTCATGAGTATGAAAACACAGAGTGTAACTTCATTGATTCTTTTACCTCCCTATTTGCTAAAAAATCACATTTACAAATTTACAGAGTTACATGAGTACAGGTCTAGGTGAAAGAGGGTCTATCCTTGTGGATAATAGTTAACAACATATTAAAATTATGAATCCATAACATCTTCAAAAATACAGATCAACCTTTAAGGAATGCTAAAACACTTGCACTCTTGGCTTCTTTAGAGCATATCTAGATCCCAGGAGTTCAGGGCCAGCCTAAGCAAGCTAGCTAGACTCCATTTAAAAAAAAAATTAAAAAGAAAACTGAAATAATAATAAAAGCTCATATCCTATAATATTATAGAAAATATTTTTCTTTCTCTCTGGGCACACTTGTGTACCATGCTGAGGCCCATTGTGTGTAGCTATTGCCTTGTGAGATGGCAAATGGAGACCTGGTAACTGAGTGGTAAAAATAATTTAACAAAGTAAGGTTAAAAGTAAAGATAAGAGTTTATTTTGTCTAGAGTATACTATGGAGGAGGAGAGCTGGAGTTCCCAAGGAAGGAATTGGGCCATCAGGGTAAAAAGTTTTAATAAAGGTTTGGGGGAGGGGAAAAGAGCCTCTAGGCAGCAAGTGTGATGTCTTTTCCTGGATCATTTGGCACCTCATAGATCTTTTGAGAGGACCTGCATTGTGTTTAAAATATGATCATAGTTGACAAAACTATTCGCTCTGGAATTAATATGAGAAAATGAAAAAATGGAAACAAAGTCTTTGCAAATAGGGAGGAATGGAGGGATTGAAGGGAGGGCAGGGGAAGGGGGAAAAATAAGAACCAAGAGAAATTATGTAAAGCTGCAAATTTCCAATGATGAATGCCATTATATTATATACCTAAAATGTACCAATAAAATAAAATACAATAAAAAACAACTATTCCCTCTGGGTTACAGAAGGCCTTTTAGGTTTACTTAAGGAGGTCTGTACCTTTACTTTTTGGAGAAAATGGGTGGAGACTCACTGTGAAGAATGAAACAGTTTTATGCCAAAGGTCAATGTTGCCATTTCTGACCTCCTACCGAGAGGGAATGGCTTTACCAGGGAGCTCTACTGCTAAGGGTTTTAACCCTTTTGTTACCAATGGGCAGCCTCTACTGGTCAGGTAGGAAAGATGCTATTCTTTGTGAATAAGGTAAAATACTTCATCCTACAGAAAGGGGCCTTGCCACTCGTGAGGATGGAACTTTGTTATAAAAAATAGAGTTTAACTCCCTATACCAGTTATTTGATAGGCTCTTCATGAAGCAATTATTTCCAACGACAGTCTTCTTTAACAAGCAGTAGCATCTGAAAAAAATAAAACAAATAAATCCAGCACTCTGGGAAGATGAGACAGGAAGACAGGATGTTCAAGGCCAGTCTGGGCAACTTGGTGACTTAGCAAGACCTTATTTCAATAACAAAAGGTTGGAAACGCAGCTCAGTGGAAAAGCCTTTGGTTTAACCCTTGCACTAAAATCAATCAATCAGTCAATCCATAAAAGGAGAAATGAGTTTTACAGGAGAAAGGCAAGAATGCTCAGTATTATGAATATTCAACTGTCTCTGTGTCTTCAGCTCAGCCTCATTTAAGAACATTTAAAGCATGGCAAAATAAGAAAAAATAAGAAACAGAAGTCTTGTCTTTAAATCTGGAATTACTGATGACAGGAAAAGAATGTATAACCCATGTCTGCTTTCCACTCTGGGAGTCAGAAACTCAGCAGGTAATGGCAGGACAGGGGATGCTCAAGTTCTGGTGCTCCTTTCCCTCAGAAGACTCCAGTGACTATCTCTGCATTGTCCACCTCTTTTGACTTACCACTGTATTTCTACATACAGGTTTGTTCAGATTCCTCTTTCCTAGATTATTTGCCTACAAAAGCATAGACCAATGCCTCATAAAATCAAAAGAAAACTTGTTTACTGTGAGTTGTAAGATGTTTATATGGGGGATCATCTTACTTTTTGTCTTTCCATGCCCAGAAGTAATTTATACATAAGTACAGGAGTCAGGTAGGGATCAAATATATCAATTTTTAAAAACTAATAAAACTTAGATTTGAAAACGCAGCTCAGCCTTAGGCCGGATCTCTGATTCTACTCCCTCATCTCATCTCAATAATCCTTCCCTTCTGTAACTGCAGGGGGATTCATGAGGTGGAGCACATGCTTTTTACAACCTTTTGAGAGAGGGATAGATGCTTTTTTAGGGAACCCAGAAATGGTAGAGCAACCTAGGCGAATAACGTTCCTTATCTGGTTCCTGAGTCTCCCTCTGGGAAAAGACTGAGTGAGAGCAGCCATTGTGGGAATGCGGGGTCCACCTTCCCCTGAACTACTCAAACCAACAACAGAAGCACCAGTAAGAAGCAAATATGCTCTCAAGAGTAAGATAGTGTCCAATATTTTCATCCAGTCTTTCTCTAAAGTAATTGTATCAAATAATCTAGTTGCAAAAAGGAATTTCTGACAAAAATGTAATACCAGAAACGGAAACATTTACATGGAAGAGCTGAAATGTGCAGGGCATATGAGTTACACAAGAAGTAGGTCCGCACAAGATCACAGTTCAGGCTAGTGGGTTTCCAGACTGGATGCTGGAATGAGCGAAAACCTTCAGTTACAAGTTCTATTTCCACTGCTTACCTTAGCGAGATAAAGGCAGTGACATCTAATATCTATTTTGTACTATCATTTAGAACAAGGATGAATGTGTAATATTGCTTCTATTTTTATTGAATTTTATTTGGGGGAGTTCACTTTACTGAACAGGATATTTTGCTTTTTACACTTAGTAGTATCATGGGCAACTTCATTCACATTACATATTAACAATAATGAAAATGAATGTATTCTGATTACTTCTAGTTGTTGTAAACCTCATGCCTTAGCCACTTGGCATGTGTTAATCCATTTAATTTTCACAATTCTATGAGATTTTATGACATCGTTTCATAATTAGACTCTTTTTCTATCTGAAAGCAAAGCTCTTTGTCTTCCATGCAACCCTTTAAACAATGAAATTGTTTCCCAGAAAAATAGATAAGTAAACTCATTCAAAGTTTGTTATTTTAAATATTGTATTTATCTAAAAAGCACTTTTTCCAATTAAGTGGCTTATTTTTTGTCAATATGAATCTGCAATGCATAATAATTATATTCCACCCAAGTACCCAGCCGGATACTGACTGCAAAAGGATAGCAAGAAACAGGTAGAACTGAGCTTTCATTGAGTCATCATCTAGCAATCAGTCCATTTGATACAGCTTATGTTCTACTATCCTTTCTCAGAAAGCTAATAGGCCTAGCAAGAAATCATGGAGTATTAGACCTGAACTTTAATAGAGCAATGACCTTCCCTATGAAAATACTACTTATTCACACTGATATTACCATGAAGTGGTAGACAAGAACCCCATGGAAAAATTGCAATGGATTACTCTTTAATCTGTTAAGCATTCTCTCTGAATGAACTGAATTCTTGAGTGAATCACCATGGGCCTATTGAAGAGTCTGAATTCCAAAGCTCTGAGCTACAATTTGGATGATCCAAAACAAGCAGGATACTGGCTAATAAGAAACCATTAGTTAGAGCTTGGAGAACTAATATGAATAAAAATAAAAGTCTGCAAATTCTGTATCAGGAATTCGACATTACTGAATTGGCCTTTATATGCTCTTGATACGAAAATATCCACAACAGTTAGGATTGCTGTAGTACTTTCACATTTTTAAACTTGATTTTGGGTGGTGAATTTTGTGCACAGATGCATAATTTGGCCAATGAGGAAATCAAAAACTAAAAGAATAAAAGTGCCAGGAATCTTTACCAGTCAATGATCTTTGGGAAGATATTGTTTATTGATGTGGAAGATCTTTGTACTCTATTAAGACTTATTGCTCAAGGCAGAATTGGTTGCTTGGCTTACTTCAGCTCTTTGTTTAAGATTATGCAAATGATGCAATCCTAGGTTTTTTTCTCTTTCAGTTCAACTATTCTGGATGTGTTAGCATGAGCAGCACTCTGACAGGCCATAGGAGGACTGGGAAGCCAGAAGATTACTTCCTTTATCCTAGGAATCTTAAGCCACTCATGCTTCTTAAATACCAATCTTATAAAAGAAACTGTATGAGTCTTACAATAGGTTTTTTAGTAGAATTGTCACTTCTACCCTGCCCCTTTACTGCCAAAGGACCAAGTACATAAAATTGTAGACTTGGAGAATTAGGTTAGCATTGCAGGACAAGTCTGCTGCCAAGCGTCACAGAAATAAATATAAAAATCACATTGAAATATGATCCTACAAAATATTCATAGCTTATCATATCTCACAATGGTTATTTTGATTTATTGCAGTATATTCAGGGAGATGCCATCATATCCTTTCAGAAGCTGGGCCTTTCAGAGTGTGTGAGGACATGGTGAATGGCTGGTGTAGTTGGCAACAGCTCTCTACTGCACACCAAAGAGTAGAGAGAGAAGTTAGTATAAGGACATCTTTGACACAGATGCTTTGATTTCATAAATTTAACAGGACTTCTTTAATGAATATATCTCAGTGCTTATATTAAGTGCTGGAAGCTTCTAATGCAACTTCTCCTAACTTAGTACAGATTGGTTAAAATTTACATGGTGCCAGAAAATCCAACTCCAATACTTAGGCATTTATTATTGAATAATGAACCTACATGTTGTTATATTATTATTGGGCTTAAAAGAGTTAAATTTGATAAACTTATTAGTTACGGTCTTACATATACATGAGTGATTTAGAATACTTCAATTGAATAAAGACATAATACTGTACCAGTGGTTAACTATTTTAATATAACTTTTCATTTTATCAACATTCTGGGAAACAACGGTTTTACTTTTTAATCTTAAAAGAAATTCTACATATAGCCTTTGCAAGTACGGATCCATATCTCTTGTCAGACAGATTTTAATATGGTCTATGATACTATCATATTTTCTTTCAGTTATAAAAGAAAATGACTTTTTATTTGGTAATAGAAGTGATGTTTGTTGACTAGTGCAATCTACCAATTCTAATATATCAGGCTTTGCAAATTAAAATAGCTAAACAAAATGTTTTGAGTCATAGTGAGGGTGTCACAGGCAAAAATTTGTATTTATAATACAATTGGAATTATGTTTCTGAGTTAGGCTCCTTAAGTGACTCATTCTCATTTGAAAGGTTATTATTTGCAAGTAGAATATAGTTATCCTCAGATTTTCATTGTTTTCCCATTTATGATTAAATATTTGTATTCCATCTTTATCTCCCAGTTTTCATTTCTACTGCTCCATCTGGTGATCAATCATGTCTTGTATTTTTAAATAGTAATTTGTAGAAAGCTTATAACATGTCCATTTTTCTACTTTGTCAGTAATAAAAAAGTATTGTTTATAGCGTCTTCTGGGTGACATATTCATGTCATACACATCTGAGTCACTGTAAGATTTTTTTAAAGGAAAAGGTTAAAGGACAGACATTTTTAATGCCAAAAGTCTGATCAATGGAAGAAACTACATTGCTAGGCTTATTTATTTTTTGTGTCTTCACAAAAACAGAAAAAGGAGATTGCAGGCTCTCAGGATGGAAATGACTTGTGCTGAATTGCTGCCATCAGGCTCAACCACAAAGTCCAAATGGTTCGTTCCTTTCAGACCGGATCCTGGTGCAGCCCAGGAATTGATGTTCTGGAAAGCAGGCACAGGCTCTGAGGCGCTGCATTACATTTCTGTCCATGATTTGCTTAAAATATTCCATTTAGTTTTTCCTCCCAGGAAACAAAGCCAGCAGTACTTGATTATTGAATAGCCACTTTTGGATGCTTAGTTTGAGGGTATTTTATTAAGATTATGGGAAACTTGAATTTTATAGCATAAATCATGGGTTGCATTTCAGTTTTGATTTTTATCCAAGGGCTGAAATACCTAGGAGACTGGGATACATTATAGATTAGCTTATTTTTAGCATGCTCTATTGCAAGCAGAATCAAATGCTTCAGAAAGATTGCATTTCTCAAATAAGAGATGTAAAAAAGGGCAAATCAATATATGCAAATGTTAATTTACACATGTTATTATATACAGTATTTTCTCTGTGTGTATGTCTATATCCATGTAATCTATCTGTATATGTGCATGTACAAGTGATTGAAAAATACAATAAATGCTTAAATTTTAAAAATAATTATAATAAAAGACATATTACAATTGATGCCCTTCAAAACAATTTCCTTTGCCTCAAAATTAGTTATCTCATAGGTTCTTACCACTTTCTGAAACAGTTCTGGAAGGCCTCTTTTGCATCTTTTGCTGGCTGTGATAAGATGAGTGCTCTGCTTAAGTTCCATTCAGTGGAAAGGAAAGGCAGTTCATAAAAATATTAGAGAGTGGCCTCATCTACCTAATGTGCCAGATTTGGCACAGTGTGACTTCTGGCTCTTCCTCAAAGTCCAAATGACTCTGAAAGGTAAATATTTTTTTGAGACAGGGATTTGTAGTCCAAGCTGGTCTCTAACTCACTGGGATCCTCCTTCCTCAGCTTCCTGAGTGCTAGAATTACAGACACAAGCCACCACACCCTGCTGAAAGGTAAGCATTTTAAATGCATACAGGACATTGGGGCAGCCACAACACCGCAACTAGAGACACTCACAAAATGGATTTCCAGAGCTGCTTCAGAAAGCATCAAGAATTATGGGATAAGTGTGTTTAAAGTGATGGGAGGTACATTAAGGGTGATTAATGGGATTGTGTCTTTTATTGTAATAATTTACAAAACTGTAAATACACACCCCTTTTTTATAATTAACTTAAACCAGAGATTGAGGGAAATATATACTCATAATTTTCAAGAGAGGAACTCCAGGTAACTCCTCTGTGTGTAAAACAAATCGTGGAGCCTGTGCGCACGTGCACGTGGACATTACACACACACATGCCTCTATCAGACATTTAGTACCTACAATGTTCACTAAAGCATTTTCATAACTATGTGGATACATAGAGTTAAAACTATATTTTTCCTATTAGGAGACCAAGGAAACAATGGAATACACTCCTTCCTTGGATCCTAGGAGGGCTGAAAGGCTTCTGTGTGACCTCCAGAAACGGGCCTTAGCATCAATGCAGCTTCTCCGCTTTGGTCCTGTGTTGCCAGGCTGCTGAGGAGGAGAGCAGATGCACCGCCTCCTCCTCACCTAACGCAGGGCTGCTAGGCAGTCTCAGCCTGTCCCATCTTGGGTCCTTGTCCTTCTGAGAGGAATTGTCCTCTCAAGGCCTCCAGGGAACTCATCACATGTTAAGTTCTTACACAGGCTTAAGCCAAAATGAATCACAATTTTGAGACACAATAAGAAAAAATAATATTTCCACGAAGATGGATTTTGTTTGTCCACCCGTGAGTTCTCATGGAGACCTCTTCAAACTGGATCTAAAATAGCACTTTCTGTCCGTCACTAGTACCTTCTGAAACACTGGCTCATTTTCAGTCATAGCATTTTTAGCTGTCCTTGATAGTTGTCTCAGAAATCTAGTCATTTATTTTCTCACTTTCCCCAACAAGGTATGACTTGCACAACAAACAGATGAGTTTGTTGTGTTCCCCCCTGCTTTTTGGAAGAGGACAGTGCAAGCACTTAGCAGATGTTCCATAAAGACTTGCTGAATTCATACAAAAAATGAATTAGTTGCACTTCTTAGGTTGACTTGTCCAAGATGTGGTTCTAAAGCCATGCAATGAGATGTGAGTGATTTATTGAGGCCATGCTCCAAATGCATACCCAAGGACAGGAAGGGAACAAGCAAAGGTTCTATTTCAGGTGAATTCCAAAAGCAAGTTGATCCCAAGAGAAGCTCTCAAATGGAAATTCCAAATCCAGGGTTATGCACAGGAAGCACAAGAGCTGGGCATTTAAACTTCCTGCCAGCAAGTTCACTGGTTACTAGTAGTTCTAGGATGAGCTCATAGACTCCCCACCTAGCTTTTATTGCCACATACCCTATTTACCTTTCTTGAATCACCTCTCTCTTTCAAATGGTCAAGCTGGGTAATAAATATGGAAGGCCTTTATTTCCCATTAGGACATACAATTAAAGTGTCCAGCTTTTGTGCAGTGTCATCAGATTTACAGAGCATCCTCACGTGTATTGCTATTATTTTATCCTCAAAATCACACTTTAAACCTTTAAACTAGAAGTAATAAATATTCTCAGATTTTATTACTTTTCTCCTCTCCTCCCCTCCTGTCACCTCTCCTTCTCCCTGCCCCCTTCCTCACTCTTCCACATTGTGGACAAATGAGGTCTGCATAGATTATGCTTTGATAGCTGAACGAAGATTTTAAGAGGCCACTCGATTTCAGAAATGATTTATGTTCTTACTACTGTAGCAAGCTGTCACATAGAGAGATTATACTGCCTTTATTTTCTTAAACATTAAAATTCCAAAAATTAAAAAAAATTCAGTGCAACTAAGGAAGAAAGAAGGAAAGAAGATGAATGAGAGAAATACTAATGTCAGGAAGAGCATGAAGCCTTCCCAGCTACATTGAGCAGGGCCTGGCTCCTTCATCTGTGCTCGTAAATAGTGCGACATTGGTAGTCTTACCCTGCCCTTCCCTCCAGGGAGCCCCTCATCCTTGCCATTAGAGTTGTCTTATTCAGTTGAAGCCTACTTTAAACTCTGTATTGTAGGATTTCAAGATTTCACTGATGGAAAGCAATTTAAGAAACAACCCTGAAAGAACTGTAGTGGCGTTAATGGTCAGTGATGAGTGAAAAGAAGTATTTGTTTGGAAAAAAACAGAACCAGAAAACAACAGATGACCTACATACTCGCTGGAATGACTCTGCCTTTGGGTTATAAAAGCACTTTGTGTTTATTTATTTGTTTGGTTACTGTGAAAATAAAACACTTCTATGCAATCAAAATCTGAACTTCTCGAAAATAAGTTTTTTAACACCCAATTATGTTGGTATCCCACAATTGGAAGTATTGTTATCTCCCTGAACTTCTTCTACACATTTAAATATTGGCAGTCACTGTACAATTTTAACTACTTTTTACAAATAAACCAAGCACAAAGACTTTTGTTAGCTCAGTTGAACATTTCACCAAATTTAAGAAATTTAATTTGATTGTCAGAAAACGAAATTGGCTTGAGACTATTGCTTCAACAAAGGATATTATATATAATAATAATATATCATTTGTAGTTTCCTAAGCCATTTTGTATATTTTAACCCCACTTTGATCTTAACAAGCATTCTTTCTCAGTTTCTATAAAATGTATCATTTATTAGAATTCAGAATAACAGAAGTTTAGAGCTGACAGAAAAATAATTACTCATTTTATTTTATGTAGAAGATGTGGCTCAAAAATATTTCTAACATCATAGAGCTCTGAAGTAGTCAGATGAATGCAGAATCCTGTCTTGCAGAACAGTGTTCTGAGCGGAGGTCCTTACAGGAATTTTCTCATTCCTATTACAAGATCTAGGGTTATTTGGAATCACTGTTAAACAACTTTGGACTGAAATAGACTCTTTAGGAATATAGCTATGGATTATCCCAAGTTTCCTCCTATATTTTATTTATTTGAATGATTAATTCTGAATCTAGCTATAGTGACAGACTTTATTTCTGTCAAGTTCCATTTAGTGGGATGTCACCATTAAACACAGGGGTAGGAGCTCTGGGAATAGAGGTGGAATACTGAATAGATTGAGAGCTCTCTAGTACCAGTCTCATACAGCTCAGAGAAAGTCAAAGGGAGGGGTCAGATGTGCATAAAGACATGCAGCAGAGACCATGCTGAGTGATTTTATCCTATTGTTTTCAGGAAGACTGCACCTCCATCTCTGTGATCCTGATCTTTGCCTGAACTATCATGCTTACCTGTTATACCTACTCTTTATTCCTCTTTCATGTGCACTTCTTTAGCTTTTAGTTCTGCTTTGTCTTCTGTATCCTTTTTTTTTCTGAGTTAAAATATATCTGCATCTATGTTCATTGTATCTAGGACTGATCCATGTCAAGCCATTTAGTTTTGCAACTAGGCTTTCTTTTTGCAAACATTGTCTCTCCACTGCTGAAACTACATATGAATTGAGCTTCTCTTCTTACTGTTTCCACCTTTCTCAGCATGGCTCAGTGCTTAGTAACAAACTTTCTGAAATACTATACCAGCTGCAGCAAACAAACACAGTTAGACTTCAGCTAACATTCAAAATAGTTTAGATATTATTTCAACCTCAGAAAACGTTTATACCATTTCTTAGGATGGAACAAAAAAGAGTTATGTAGCTCAGAAGCTGCATAGTTTTTGCATTTATTGTTTTGGGTTAGATTGTAAACATTCTGCTTCCCTCATCAGTAGCTAAGAGGCTTGTAGCTCCGAAAGGATAACCCAAAATGGAGAAGAGTTTTGGATGGGTTGCTGCATGAAATAATATCTCCAGTTGTCTATCAAGGCCAAATCAACTTTGAACCTTCTTGCTTCAAAATCAGAGTGAATCAATTTTTAATCTCTCTCTAAAAAATAGAAAAACCTTCCTAGAATAAGTGAATGGTAAAATAATAAAGCGTTTTTAGGTTTTCAAAGTTCCTTTTTTTTTTAAAGAAAAACATGTGACTTGTTAGTCTCCTTTTTTCTTTTCTCAGTTTGAAAAGCTACTATCACCTATAAGCTTTTTAAGTCAACATATTCATGTTTTGACCCTATTTTACTTCTAAAATTTATCTTCTAATCATTGCCCTTCCTTGTGTGTCCCAGTAATATAAAATTCTTAGCTGAGCTCTGAATATATTATGTTGTTCTGCTTAAAATGTTGAATACGTATTTTATTTTCTTCTCCTGAGTAATCTCTACAAATCTGTCAAGACTGAGAATAACCATCTTCTCCTTTGATTTGTGGTTGCTGAGCCTCTAAGCTGAACCAAGTGTCTCTCTTCTATGTACCAATTGCCCATGGATATGAGTATGGTGTTTATCAGCTAGCAATAAATTATCTATATTTCATGTAAATCTTTATGCAACAGACAATATCACAATGTAAAAGATTATATCTTATCTTTGAATTCATAATGTAAAGAATTGTGCATGCCAAGTAGCACCTCTCTGTTATATAGTAATTCAATCTCATTTTAGCCTTTTTTGAAATAGATGTTATTATAATTCACATTTTTTTCTGGCATAAAATTTGGTTCAGAAAAATTGCTGAGATTTACCTGGCAGTAAATAATGGAGCCAATAAATGAATCCAAGATTCTCTCCAGAGCTCTGAGAATTCCAAGACTACATATGGTGCCTCTAGAATACAGGTTTATGTCTGCCTCACCTGTCTCATGTCTCTAAATTCATGCACAGATACAAATATGTGTTTCTCTGTACTGCCTGTGGATTTTGGCTCCTTTTTCAAGGCACATTTAATTCTGTGTAGAAAGACAAAGCAATGGTATTCAGATGAGTTAGAGACCACTCTGGATTAGATGGTAGAATCAAGTGTGTTTGGACAGAGCAGTTTCTGATCTTGGGAGTTGTGCCCTCTCCAAATTTCAACTTGTTTAACAATAAATTCAAAGGCCAAGATTTGGGCTGTGGCACTTAGACAGGTTTTTCTACTTATTTGTTTGTAAATGCATTATCAACGTATCGAACATGTAACATAAAGTAGACTTTCATATGATTAACTTAATTCCTCCCAATTCCATTTCAGAATTTATGGCTGAAGCAGAGTGGAATGCTTTGTTGTATGTGTTTTCCCAGCACTGTACATATAAGTGCGTTGGAGACCTTGTAGAAAAAGAATGGTAAGCTGTGGAATCCCAAAGTATAAATAAGAGCAAAATAAAAGATAAGAAGTAGGGAGTCAGATGTTTCTCAGAGGGACCAGGGATCAAGAGATGGAAGGAATAGGGATGAAGGGACGGGGAAAGGGAGGAGAAAGAAATTAAGATATGTTGTGTGCAGATACCATTTTCACACAAGGAATGTAAACATTAAAACAGTGTGAACATGTCCAACCAAAGATGGTTGGAGCAGGGAGAGAGGGAAGAGAAAAGAGATTTAAAAAAAATGAATGTACCTATTTGTACATGTACCAATTCTCCATAAGGAATGGAAACATTATGTACTTTAAATATGTATTAATAAAAATGTTTGCTATCAAAAAATTGGATGTTTAAATTTTTCTGCATAAAATAGCATCATATTACATGTTAATCAACCCTCATTACACTTACTATCCAAACAAGGTGGTTCTAATTGATCCAGAAATCTTCCTCTTTTATTGTTATCTGTGTTCATAGCCAAAGAAAAATAGAAATGGCAACATACGTAGGCCTGAGCTCATGGATCCCATGATTTAACTAAAATAGAGCAATTGCAGTCAAAATTAGCTTTCAATTTAAAACATGCAAGAATTCTTTGTCATTTTTGTGAATATTCAGGAAGATTATAAATGATTTAGTCCCTATTCAGACTGCTCCTAAAACAGCAAAATGAAATATAAACAATTTTAAGTAAAGTTGATTGTCATTAACCATGCAGCTTTGCATTGACAATGCCTTATCCTTGAATAGTTTCAGTCAGTATCAACAGTTGGCTAGTTGTTTTAAGCACTGAGTTGTTGATTCTCTCCAGTATCCATTTATCTGAATACAACTCAATATGTTTTAAAATCAACTCATACTAGGTAATGACTTTCAATCAAGATTTGGTGTACCAGCCTCAAGCACACAATGAATTGAATTCTGAGATCAACTTAGACACTGGCTCTACACGAAGTCTTTCAACACAGTTGCAAAGTGGATGAGCGGGGATATCTTCCTGAAGCTTGCCAGAAAAGAAAACAACAATTTGAAAAGACATTCCTTAATTCTTGTATACTTTGGGCTCAGGTCTCGAAAATGGAAGAAAAAGGAGAAGAGGAAGAAGAAAAGGAGGAGGAGAAGGAGGTGAAGGAAGAGGAAGAGAAGAAAATGGCTTCAAAAAAACCTTGATCACCTACAGAGAAGTTTATCCAGGTTGCTTTATGTATAAACCTTACAATTCTCCTTATCTTATACAGTATATTATAAATTAGGTAAATGGTAAATTAAAGTCATTTCAGATTTTGTTCACACAACTACCATAAAAGTTTTCAAGTACATTTAGTAAAGTCTTTTTATTTATATTTTTTTAGTTATGAGAATACTTGTATTTTTCCTATATATTTATTCTTAGTTTATTTGTATGTGTGTGTAGTACATAATGTTTACATTCCTTGTGGGAAGTTGGTACATGTACACAACACCTCTTAATTCCTAATATCACCCTCTTTGGCTTCCCTCACTCTGCCCTGTACTTACCTATCTCTTGATTCTCTTCTTTTTCTTCTTTTTTTTCTTTTGGAAATGTTTGCAGTACATAATGTTTACAACCCTTTGATGGAGTTTGCACGTGTATACCATGCATCCCTTCATTACCTCTTTCTGCCTTCATCCCTTGATCTCTTGATCCTCTTCCTCTTTCAGAAAGATCCACATCTCTACTTCCTATTATCTTTTATCTTTTTGTTATTTTTATTCTGGATTTTTCATGTAAAAGAAATTATGTGATATTTAAGCTGTGTGTATGATTTATTTTACTTAACTCTACGATTCAGAGGAGCATCCATTTTCCTACAAATGTCTCATTTGTCCTTCTATAAAGCAGAGTAGTACTCTATTGTGTGTAAATATCACAATTATGGGAACAATTCACTCTGCCACATACTTCCTTCCATGATTACCTTGCCACAGGCCAAAGAGGAATGGAGCCGACCGACAATGGGTCAAATCTCAAAAATTCTAAAATGGTAAACCTTTTCTCATGATAAATTGATTATGTCAGTTATTTGTTGCAGTAATGGAAATCTGACTAATACACCATGAAAGGGAATTCTAAGAAATACACATTCAGTTTAGCTAATTTAACACAATACAAATCTATCACAATCGTTTCTTGTCAACTCTGCAAACATGCATTCATTTGAAAAAATTCAGTGAATCAAAAATCTACAAAAAAAGAATATATGTTCTTCCTGATGTAATGTAACTGCCCTTTACATGACAAAAATGTTCAAATCCTCTTCACAAAAGATGATTTATATATTTTGAAGTCCATTTCTCTTTTGGCTGAGGCACATTTCCCTTTTGATACCTTGAGACTTTAACACTGAAATGTAAGATGAACACCTATTTACATGCAGTGTGTTAGATGGTAAGGGAAGGAGAAAAAACAAAATAAAAACTATAACACAAATCTTAGCACATCAAATATGAATTAATACATTTAATCATTACAGTCTTTTTTTGCAGCTGGCCTCATTGGTGCAGTTGGATAGATAACTATCTTTTTGTGTGATCTATTTCATATGCTGTCTCTTCTCAATAAGTGACTTTATGTGTCACAACTTTTGACAGCTGTGTAGCCAGACCTTCACTGCTGAAAAATCTGGGGCTTTAAAAGTCTTATTAATTTGTATTATTCTATTTTTCCACTAAATTTATTCACTGAATCCAGGAATACCAGAGACTGCTATAGGAGTCTCCTACATTCTGAACATATCTCTTCCTATCCCCATTGTGCATGATTGTCCCAATTTCTATCAGTAATCAGAATCAACTACTCAGGAGTAACCCATTTCTTTTCCTATTGATTCACAAATAAAAAGAGAGAGACAAGTGGCACAGTAGTTTCAACTTCTATCCTAATGGACAATTGTTGGGTTTCTTGTAGAAATTTATTTTGTTTTGTTTTGTTTCCCTCAGGAACAAAGACTTCAAGAGGACCAGAACCCCAGTACCTATGCACCCTTCACCCTCACCACCCTTCCCTATTACATAGATTTCATTTCCATTTTTTTTCTCATAATTTTTCCTTTCCTTTCTTCCCTTTTCCCTTCGCCTCCCACCACCCTGAACTAAGATACATCATGTTCATGTACAAACACCCAATGATGAATGTAAATGTATTGTATACCTAAAATGTACCAATTAATATATAAATAAATAAAATAAAATAAAAGAGGACCAGAACCGAAAATTCCAGGAAGTCAAAAGTTCAACAATGGATAGTGAGAAAAGACATTCTCATTTTCACCTCTTGGGTCCCATGATTTAAAGATCCATAAAGGAAGAAACATCACAACATATTTGTCACTGATCTACAGAATTCTGGAGGACTTAGCAAGTCTCTGCACTGACCTCACAACATAGAAATGTGTTATCAAAATGTGTGACCACTTAGCTGGCAGGTGTAGCTGAAAGGTGTTGGCACTAGCAGGTTCTGTAATTGAATCTTTGAAAGGCCACAGTTTTATTTTCAGAGTATGTACAATATTAACATGTTTCCCAAAGTCATAACAATAGGAAAAATCATACTCGTAGAAGGACTGCTCCCTGCTGTATGCTTCTATGCCAGAACTCTCCTTTCATCTTCCAAAGTAACAAATCCATTGTTTACTGATAGTCTTTCTGTCTCTCCTTTTGAAAATATAAGCAGACATCTGTATTTTTCATATTTTTTCTTATATAAAAGACGTAGCATTATGTATATGTGTGAGTGTGTGTGTGCGTATTATTTAATAATGGTTGTATGTGGCTCTTTGAAGTGAGCAACAGTATTTACCAGAAATGCTTTGTATTAGTCACTTTCCCCATGCTGGGACACAATGCCCCGTACCTCAAAATTAAAGAAAGAAAGGTTTAATTTGCCTCATAGTTTTAGGGAATTCAGTCTGTGGTCAGCTGGTTCCAAAGCAAGAGTGTCATAACAAGAGGAAGTGGTGGAGGAAAGCTGCTTAATTTATAGTGGCCAGGAAAAACATGGTCCCCAAAGTCATGCATCTGTAACTCACCCAAACATATACAGAATTGTGCTCTACCAATCTCCCAGATGGATCTCAAAGACAATCAAGTTGACACTCCATTTTAATATCACATCCTACCCCTTGTCATCTTGATACACAAACGTACCTCCTTAAATCATATGTAATCTCCAATTTTAATTCTACCTATCATGATACAGTTATCACACATACAAGCAAAACATGATAATTCCATCCCCAAAGTCTCAACAAGTCATGTATTTTTCAAAAGTCCAAGTCAAAGTCTCTTCTGAGACTCAAGCAAACTCAGAGTTACAAGCCTCTGTAAGAAATAAAAGTCAAGTTACATAATTCCAAGGTACACTGACACAGGGTAAACATTCCCATTCTGAAATGTAGGAATGGGGAGATAGAAAAGAATTAGACCAAAGCAAGAGCAAAACCCAACAGGGCAAACATCAAGTATTGTAGTTCCATAGCTAGTATCTGCAGGCAACTTTTGGTAAAATATGAGTTCCAAGTGATTTGGGTGGCCCCACCCTTACAGTCTTTCTAGTTGCAGCCCTAATGACCACTCCCTTGGGCTGGCTCCATTCAAGTTCCGCAGCTTTTTTTTTTTTTTTTTTTTTTTTTTTTTTTTTTTTTTTTTTTTGATAGATATTCCACTTTCCTGGCATCTCCAACTTCTTGAGGCCTCCACTGTACCTTTGGGTTTATTCCCTCAACTTTATACATTGCTTGATCAGTGGCTCTTTACCTGGTCTACCAGGCCTGCCTTTAAAATTTGGGTAGAATCCTCCCTCACCTCCAACTCTCATGTTCTACATACTAATAAAATCAGCATTACTTAGACAACATCAGGGTCTGCTATTAGTAGGAGCAGTAGTCATACTCCTTGGAACCATTGCTACCTTGGCTAATGAGGGCTAGATGGATGAGCAGAGTGAAGTGAATCCTAAAGAACCAATTCCCAAGAGGGCTCTTCTTGAGCAAGTTCTCAGGGATTCTCTCCTCAAATGAAATGTTACTATTTTTGCACCCCTGAGCCTGTGATGGGTAAAGTCTTGATTCCTGAGATTCCCTCAAGGCATATTCTTATACCATATGAAGTATTTGATTTTTTTAAATTGTATTCATTTCTTCCTAAACCATATCTTCTTTGGCCACAAAAGTACATACAGTCTCTTCTGCACTAAAAATTATGTTTTTCAATATTTTTTGCTGTACTTTTTGCTCCCAATTCTCACTATAAATCTGAATAAAAGTTGCAAGGATTATTATACCATAGTCTGAATGATAGGCTGCCTTGAAATTTCTTCCACCAGATCAATTAGTCCACTGCCCTAATTCTTGTCTCTTGAAAAGTCTCAGGACAAAATTTAGACAAATTTTTCCAGAGTGTCACGCACATAGCCTTCAGTTCAAGTGCCAATGAAGTTCTCATTCTAAGTGAAACCTGCTAAGCTTGACCTTGACTGTTTTTATTCCTGTTATCATTTTGATCCTCTGAAGTCTGGTCAGAATCATACATAAGGCTTTGTTTATAGCATTTTAGAGCTTCTCTAGCCCTCAACTTAAAATATCTCTAAACTTTTTCTCTAAACCTGTTTCAAAGGCTTCTGAGCCACATCATCAGGTATAGGCACACCAACAACCCCACTTCTGTGGCACAGATTTTCTATATTAGTTTTTATATTGCTGGGAAACAATACCTAACACCATAAAATTAAAGAAGGAAGAGTTTAGTTTTATTCATAGTTTCAGGGGATTCAGTCCATGTATGGCTGCCTCCAAGGCAGAAGCACTGTGGCAGAACAGTGTGGAAAAGGAAAGATACTCCATTCCTGGTGACTTGGAAGCAGATCAGGGTAAGAGTGTCAGAGGGAAAAGAGTGGAGGACCAAACAGAGACTTCACAGTCACATCTCTATGACTCAGCAAGAGAGCCAGAAGAGTGTACCAATCCCCCAGATGGATTTCAAAGCCAATAAATTTGGCATTCCACTTTAACCATCACTTTAACTCTATGAATGCAAAGTTCTTCCTCTTATTTTTTTCATTTCCTTTTTCTTTTCAAATGGCAACATATTATGCCATTGTATAAATGTGTCACTGTTTATTGACTCACTTTACTATTCTTGCACAATTATGTAGCCTCCAATATGCTGCACTTATAAAAGTGCTCTAATAAATGAATAATCTTTCTATGTGAATTTTAATATTGTTGGAGTTATGTCTTTGAGGTACATTCTTAGATGTTGAGCTGCTGTACTGAGGGCAAATGAATATCTGATTTTCTTAGAAATTACTAAAGTCCTTCCACTTGGGTTGAATCATTTTGTATTATAGTAGCAGTATTTGTCTGATAGTGATTTTTGTCCAAACCCTTGTTGAAATGTACTTTGTAATTATTTTGGTGAGTCATTGTAGACTTACATACTTGTTATATAATTATATATATATATATTTTTTGAATTGTCTGTCATTAATTTTACCCATTCCTCAAATTTTTGAAAGTTCTTCTCATATTAGGGATTCTTGCTCTATACCTGTGGTCTAATTGAAACATCTATTTCTTCTATTTCTGTTTTTGGAAAATATTTTCTCCCATATTTTCATGTGCCTTTTGAATTTGTTTAATGCATTCTTGCCATAAAATGTATGTTTTTGATATTGTCAAATGTATAAATATTTTATTATATCAGGTGTTTTAGCTGCAGTTAGAAAACCTTTCCCTAGCCAGGCATAATGGCACACGCATGCAATCCCAGCACTCAGGAGGCTGAGGCAGGAAGATCATCGCAAGTTAGAGGGCAGCCTGGGCTACAAGATCAGTTCAAAGCCAGCCTGAACTACATATCAGGACCCTGACTCAAAAAAAAAGGAAAATCTTTTCTTATATGTAGTTTAATCAGAATTTCACCCTGATTTTCTGCTAATATTTAAATAATTTTTTTTTTTTGGTACCAGGGATCAAACTTGGGTCCTTGCGCTTGCACAGCAGGTGGCGAAACCACTGAGCTAAATCCCCAGCTCCTTAAATAATTTTTTAGTATTTTGATTTTTGATGTATTTGGCATCTATTTTCATGCATGCTGTGAGGAAATGATTTATTGGTTTATCTTTTTTTCACAGCAGCCAAAAAGAGTTGAACTCATATCATTTATCAAAACAAACAAACAAAAATCCCCTCAAATATACTTCATTGATTCAATATTGCACTTTGCTGATATATTAATTTATATGAGTAGTGTTGACTTTATCAACTGTTTCATTAGTCTCTCCATTTTTATGGGCTAGAACCCTCTTAATTATAGCAGTGCTACCAGGCTCCCAGGCTGGGGATGGGGATTGATTTCGGAGGGTCCCAACAGATCAAATCTGGCCAGTTGTCTCAAGAAACAAATGGAACAAATAGTAATAAGGTAGAAAAGAAATCTATTCAATATAACCACGCTGTAAGGTCAAGGTGAACAAAACACCTTAATCCCTGTTTTTACAAGGTCAGCAAAGTCTTTATACTTTATATAAAGGACAGAACAAAAACAGGGACAAGAATTCTGCATAGTCAAGGAGTCTTAGTTAAATTGTGCTCTGGTTAATCATTATCTCATGCTTGATTCTGTGAGACTCTGCTGGTACTGGACAAGTTGCTATACCTTGAGGAAGCAAACCAGTTCCATCATGAAATGACTGCTCCTGTGGAGGGGGGCAGCCTCAGTTTCCATCATGGAGTGATTGTTCATCATAGGGGAGCGGTCCTATCCTGGGGCAATCCATCTGCAAAGTGTGCAAAGCTTGCTTTTTCTGGAGCTTTTTTTTTTTTTTTTGGACCTGACCTTTTATTACCAGTTTTTAGACAGATGCTTCTGAAGTAATTAGCATGTTTATAAGAAGAGTGGAGAAAGGATCTTTCCTAAAGTTTAAAAAATGAAGAGACAAAATGAAGACATAGATGCCTAGCTTTTATCCTCTTTTTACTTATCATCAGACTTCTTCAGGGACAAATGAAGAGTCAGTGCCTGTTAGCAAAAGCAACTTCTAAATTGCTATTTCAGCAATTCTATGGTTTGTTTTCATTGTTTGTGGAATGAACTCATTTCTTCCTCATTACTTTTCTTGGGGATTTCTTGACTATCCTTGTGTGTTAATTATTTTAATTCATTAACTGGGAATGCTTGATCATAATGCATGATCTTTTTGATGATATGTTGCATTTTGTTGCCCCAGTATCCTGTTGAAGATTATTGCATCTATGTTTAAAGAGATTGGCCTGTAGTTCTCATTTTTTGGGTACTTGTCTGGTTTTAGAATCAGGGTAATGCTAGCTTCCAAGAATGACCTTAGGAGTTCTGCTTTCCCTTCAATTGCACTAAAGAGTTTAAGGAATATTGGCATTAGGTTGTTGCCGAAGTTCTTGTAGAATTTGGCAGTAAATCTATCAGGGTTTGGGCTTTTCTTAGTTGGTAGCTTTTTTTTTTAAATTACTGCTTCAATTTCATTGCCTCTTCTTGGATTACTCAGGATTTTTATATCTTCATTTAGTTTTCTAATTAGTGTACCTAGGAATCTATCCATTTCTTCTGAGTTCTGCAATTTATTGGTGTACATGTTTGTGAAGTATTTGATAATAATCTGGATTTTGACAGTGTCCATTGTGATTTCTCCTTTTTCAATTTTAATTGCATTGAGTTGGGCTAAGGTTTTCTGTATTTTATTCATTTTTTTAAAGAACTACATCTTTGATTCATTAATTATTTGTATTATTTTTTTGTCTCTTCCATTTTTGCCCTGATCTTTATACTTTGCTTGCTTCCACTAGCTTTGGGTTTAGATAGTTCTTGGTTTTCTAGGACCTTGAGGTGAATCATTAGGTTATGTATTTGGGCTTGCTCTGTTTTCTGATGACATCTACAGATATATAACTGTGAATGCTGTATACTTTTCTCTTTAGACTGCTTTCATTGTGTCCCATAAATTCTGGCATGTTGTATTGGCATTATCATTTAATTCCATGAACCATCTTATTTCTTCCTTGATTTCTTCTGTGATCCATATTCATGAGTATATTATTTAATTTCCATGCATTTGCAAAATTTCTATGCTTTTTTTTACATTGAGTTCTACTTTCAATAAACTATGATATATCAGGCATAGTATAATTTCAATTCTTTTGCATTTACTTAAGCATGCTTTCATGGCTAGCATGTGTTCTATTTTGGAGAAAGTTCTATGAGTGTGTATTCTATTTTTTGGTGAAACACTCTATACATATCTATTAAAAGTTTGTTTGAAGGTTTGGTTTAACTCTTTCTTTGTTGATTATTTTTGTCTAGTTAATCTGTTTATTTGTGATAGTAGAGAACTGAAGTTACTCAATATAATTGTATTTATGTTTGTCTGATCCATTATGTCCAGTAGGATTTGTTCTATGAAGGGGGATGCATCATTGTTCAATGCTTTCATGCTTATAATTATTACCTCTTCCTATTGAATTGATCCTTTAACCATTTTGTAGTGGCCTTCTTGACTTCTTCTGATCAATTGTGACTTAAAGTCCACTTTGTCTGAAAACAGGATAATTACTCTTATTTATTTTGGGATTTTCATTGCATGGAATATTATTTTCCCTCTATGAATTTTTTTGTGGGGTTAGATGTGTTTTTTTACATACAGTACACCATTAGATGTTGTTTCTTGACCCATCCTGCTAATCGTGCACTTTATTTGGAAATTGAGACCATTCAAATTGAGAGTTATTGCTGGTAGACATTAACTTATTCCTCTTATTGTCTTACTTTTTTTCTTTCTCTTTTACCTGGTCCATTCATTCTCTTGGACCTTTTGGCACTTTAGCGTCTTTACCTCTTTCTAGGATATCTTTGAGAATTTGTTGATGTGCTGGTTTCATGATCATGAATCTCTTTGGTGCTCTTTATCATGGAAATAAATTATTTCCTCTTCCATTTTGAAAAAATAGTTTTGGAAGATATATCAGCCTGGGTTGGAAGATGATCTGTTTTAAGGTTTGAAACATTTCAGTCCAAGCTTTCCTACACTTTAAAGTTTCTGTTGAAAATTCTACTATAATCCTAGTGGGTTTCCCTTTATGAGTGAGTCATTGCTTTTCTCTAACATCTTTTAAGATTCTGTTTTTGTGTGGAACTTCTGGAATTTTAACCAAGATGTGTCAGGCATAGGATCTTTCCTGTTCATGACTATTTGAGGTTCTATACATTTCAATTATCTGTATGTCTCTTTCTCTGCACGTTTGGAATATTTTCTGCTATTGCTTCTATACACAGATTTTCTTTTTATTTCATTTGTGTTATCTTCTGATTTTTCACTAATTTCAGTTAATCTTAGATTCATCTTTTTTTGTGTCAGCTAGAAGCTATTGCATTGATTTTACATGATCTTTTATTGATTCAGGTATCTCTCAATAGCTGATTACTGACAACAGCCTGATCTTATAGTTCTGACATTCTGTCAGTATGCTGATCATATCTGCTGCTCATACTTTCAACAGAATTTTTAATCTCCTGAGAGATTATGCTATCTTTTCATGGACTTTAATTCTTTTGCATTCTGGCCCTTCATGTTTTACATTTCTTTCTTTCTTTCCTTCTGTTTTAGATTTTTTTAGCTCAGCTATATTTTTAATAACGTCTTCTGTAGAATCACTGGCCATTTTGTTCATCAGGATTATTATAGATTTAGTTGTATCTTTTTTGAATTCACCAGGTTCCTTATTGATCTTTTAAAAAAATCTCCTCTGTTATCCTTTCATATACTTTGGCTGTGTGGCTTTAGATTTCCTTCACCCCAATACTCCCTGGATTGGCTTTGAGGTAAGTTGGAACTTTTGGCAGACATTTTTTTGACTTGCTTCATTATGTTTCTGGTTTGTTTGTTTTCTGAGCTGAGGCCTATAGTGATCATAGTGAAAGTCTTTGTTGATAGTATGGAGACCTCTTCTACTGTCTGCTTCTCAGTGATGTATGTAGGTCTCATTAAGCATAGGCCCTCTATCACCATCTCCATTAATTTGGGAAGGGAGACTGCAGTATAATTGTCTCACTACCAAGTTCTCTGGGAATGGGACACAATATTGTTAATAACTACAAGGGAATACAGATATTGGCATATGGACAGAATTAATTGATAGCAAAAATTATGTCACCTTGGCTATGGTAATAAAATCAGTGACAATAACATCAAAGACAAACTGGATATTGACATACTCCATGTACCAATACTGTACCACCATTAACCATAGAAAAGAGCACTATAATTATTTAAAAAAACACTAAGGAAAATCAAATATTGAGCTTCAATACAGATCTACTAAGTGGAAATGTTTTACATCTACTAACAACAGAGTAGTAATTAACAGTGATAGTGTATAGTTAACTGTTTATAGATTCATATAGCTTAATGGTTATGCTAACAATGATAGAGGGTATGGGAAACTGGAGCATGAAAAAAAAGTAAAATTTGAAAAATTAAGTAATAGAAGATGGGAAGGAGATAATAAAAGTGAGATAAAGATCCTATTAAAGAGCAAAAAGAAAGCAATAGTATTAGATAAAAGAAACAGAAAAGGACAAACATGAAAAAGGAGAATATAGAAAAACAGAAGCAAACTAAAGGTAAAAAAGAAAGAAAAAGAGAGAGCAAAACAAACAAACAAAAAAAGAAAACAGGAAACATGAAAATTCCAAATACCATAAAAAAATCAATAAAGGAAAAAAAATGTTCAAAAAAATTTCTCTATATTTCCAAAAGAGTGGTTTCCTTCTAGGACCTGCGGACTTGGAATTCAGCAAGTAATAACCCTAGCTGCCGGGCTTTACAGCCTGTAGGTTTTTTAGGTGCCCCTCCACCTGTAAATCCCGGTTCATGGCAATCGTTCAAGCCAAGGTGTGTCTGGACTCACATTCATAAATGGGGAAGCAATCAGACCACTGGCCTCTGTAAAATGTAGGCAGCAGGGTGGGGGCTCAACCAGACCACTGCACTGAATGCCAGCACCTTCAGCAATCTCTGAAAGCCACACTCAGCAAGCCTGGCTTCCTAACATGGAGTGTGGGCTGCGTTCTTCCTGGCCTGAACTTGAACTTCTCAGGGGATCTATGTCTAGCTTTTACCCTTTCTGTGTCTGTATACCAATTACTGTGGTAGGGTATTTCTCTGAAAAACCTGGTGTGAAACTGTAATGCAGTTACTCTGTGACTCACAGTCAGCCTATTCCCAAAATGGTGCCTGATTAAACTCTGGCAATATGTTGGATGTTGCACTAGATTTCTCCAACTCCACCCTTTAATGAAGAAGTCACTCTCAGTAAAAACTCTGTGATCCTTTTGAAGTTTATGACAGTTGTGGACTTTTTGTGAGGCTAGTACTACTGGTGTATCCATTATTTTTCCCTGAAGCTGCAGACTTTTTAGGGCTTATATCTCTCCTAGGGCATAGGCCTAGTCCACAATCAGGTTGGTTGGTCACTGCCTCTGTGGCCATGTTTTGAGGAGTACCAAAATGCAGAGCTGGCTAGGAGTTGGAGGCTTGAAGCAGTCAAGATGCAGAATCTAGGTTTCATAAGTGTCTGGGTATGGCTGAGGACCCAGCTGTTTTTCCCACCAGGATGCTGCTGCTGGACATAGGTCAGAAAGCATCAATTTTAGATTGATGTGCAGTAACTGATTTGGCATGCTCTCTTCTTACAAATAAATAAATAAACTTAGCCATTGACTTTTTGGACATAACATTCTCATTGTCTTTCTAACAAAAGAAAATTTCGGACAGAAATATTGAATATTAATAGGATACTCTTCTTGAGTTATAATTTTTTTTTTTCAGAACTTGTTGTAGTTTGTTTAACTGTCATCCTAAATTTAAGGAATTATACTGTGTTATAAAACAAACCTTTGCATCTCCAAATTAGCTGTCTGACCTGGCTTCTATATCATATTTTCCTTTGTTTTTTCTTGAAATTTTTGTTTGTTTATTTAATCAGTTTGGCCCACTTTCATATTTACAACAAAAAAGTGACTAACTTTTCCTACTGTTACCTAGATTTTTATTTCCTATGTTTGTCAAGAAGTTATGATTTCTGTCCTGAAATTGATTTTTTGTTTTTATTTATGTGGGTACAGGCTTGCAAGTCATAACATCGCAATCATCATGGGGAGTTGGTGCCTGTACATAACACATTTTAATTCTTTTTATGTTCCCTTTTATATTCTCCTCATTTCTCTCCATCACTTCTGGGGGGAGAGAAGTAAATAGACATTAATAATATGGTATAGGAAAGCATGTGCTTAGCATGTGCAAAGTTCTAAGTTTTATTTCATTCACTGACAAAAAGTTTAAACAAAAGATTTACAGAGAAACACACACTGTCATTTAATCCTTGATCATTTTAATGGGAGAAGTAGTAATGGGTGCATGTGGGTTGTGGCAGAAACTTTCTTAACTGTATAACCCATGAGAGGAAGGTGAGTACTGTAGACATTGGCAGAAAGTGACTGAGAGGGAGAGTACTGGAAAGGTAAACAGGAAGCATCAGATTAGGGAGTTTCATCTGGATCATGATGGTGAAAGAGCTGTTGTACTTTGTAGTCAGAAAAATACCACAGTAATCTTGCTTGGAATTTAGAAGAAAGTCTGGTTTAGAGATAGAAAATAGTGTGGAGGTTATATTCAGGGTTTTACAAATTTTGTATTTGCCTTATTCATAACTGAACGAATTTATTATGATTATAGAACATCAGGGTAGCTATTAGGAAGTAAAATGTTTGAACAAATTAATAATTATATTTTTATTGTTAAATTGTTATTATGTTGTTAATTTTAGGCAAAATAGATCACAAAAGATTCTAAAGGTTTTCTAGCCAACTCTTATTTATGGATGAAGTCATCAAGGAAAAAGGTTTTAGTAATGTGCCCAAAGATAGAGTAACAATGCACTTTGTTTGGTTTCCTTGGGTGAATATTTTATCCTTCAAGTAGAAATCAAACATTTCACTCACAAATCTTTTTCTGAGGGGGATTTTATTTCTGTGAGGGAAATTGAGACACATTTTTTTTCACATTGCAATACAGACAAAATGAAGTTTGGTCATTGAGACAACTTATATTTGGAAATAATTCAGCAGAAGCAGGAGGCCAGAGTTGGGAGTGGGAGAACAATGGTGGAAAAGAAAACACTTCCTTGTGGATATGCAGCAAACTTAGGGAGAAATTTGGACGTTTTAGGGTTTTGAACAGAGGGTAGAATGTTTTCTGATTTTAAGAACCTCTTGACCAAACTGACATGTATTTTACACTGTATACTGTGAAGTTTTACATCTTTCAAGTAGTAAAATGTTAACCCTTATAAAAATTTGACTGTACAGTTGGGGCAGTATTTTTTGTTTTAAAAAATTAATATGTAATATTTAAATTAAGTAGATTTTGCTGATCTGTGATCTGATCCAAAATTTGTATATTTTTATTTTTCAATTGAATTCTGCGAACTGGTGTCACATTGCTATCATTGTCCTGTGAAAAGCAATTAGTTCTGTTGAGATTTACACAACATTCTGACGCAGTAACATTTCTGATTGTCTTTTATGACATTAAAGTACCTCTCTACAATGTAAAAGTTTATGGTTAGAAATAATCCAGTTGACTGAATGTTAGATACTTTTCATTTACCAACTGAGATGTACCTTCAGTCTCTCTCTGTCGGGCTGTACAGTCTCTGGTAAAACTGGTTCATACAATTTACTTACAGAGCTTGCCCTTTTTCTTCCCTTTGGCTTTGGTCAGTGGAAGGCGCCAGCAAGAGATCAGAGCATAGAAGAATGAAAGTTAGGTATGTATTCACTGGTACTTCTTACTGACTTACTATGAGCTACAACTTTCTGTGTTACTTCTCTAGGTTCTTTTAACTACTCAACCCTTTCAACACTAGGGGGAGTTAGGCCCTCTGATGTTCACCTGAGTAAATATATTTTTCTTACCATTTTCCCAAACTCCACGATTTTATAACTTGACCCTTTAAGGTATTTCAACTAATCCACTTTTAACGTGCTTGGTTGGAAGTGACATTTTATTGCCGAATATATGAAAATCGTGTGAAGGACGTGTTAGTTGGAGGCTGAAGCGGGGTGATTTGGGCAGCTCTGTAAGCGGGAACTTCAATTCTGCCTGGCTCCTTGCAGCCCCTCTTGTGACTTTGAGCCGTATTTCTTAATGCACCTGTTCTTACACATTTCGTGAGTGTGTGTGTGTGTGTGTGTATTATATGTATATATGAAACAAAAGCACGCATACATATATTAGCACATCACTGTCCACACGTGATTTTATATTTTTGGTAATCATTTTCAAAAGAGAAAAAAAAACAGATAAAATTAATGTTTACAAATGGTGGTTTAACCCAATATATTCAAAATATTATCATTTCAAGATGTGGTCAGTGTAAAAATGATTAAGGAGGATTTTTTCATTTTTATATCTAAAAAAGTCACACAAATCCAGTGTACATTTTACTCTTACAGCGCATCTCAAAGTGGATGGGCCACATTTCAAAATCTCAAGGGCCATGTGTGGCTTTTGTTTACATTAGTAGAAAGCACTGTTTCAGTAATTTTCTAGTGGCATTCTTTTTTTTTTTTTTTTGGTATCAGGGATCAAACTTAGGACCTTGTGCTTGTGAGGCAGGTGGCAGCACCACTGAGCTAAATTCCTGGTCCCTGGTCCAGTCATTTTTTAACATACACTTCTTTAAACAATTGATTTGATTAACCAATTCTCTTTATTTTTTCTGTGAACAAAATATGTTTATAGTATGCTAAATGCCCAGATTTTAGAAGTAAAATTTTATATACCCATAAATATATTCTTCCACCATCTGAATATTGTATTTATGAAAATATCAATGGGAATTTTTTCAAATCTGTTCATGCTAATTAGGATATAATTAATTCATTCACAAGTCAGTAAAATATGTGTAGAAAAAAAAGAAGTTATGACTTCTATAAAAGTTGAGTTAACTACTTTGAAAAGGACTAATGGAGAGTGTCACTAAAAATTTTGTTTTCAACTTACACCTAGTAGAACAAATGAAAAATGGGAAATATATTAAAAATTTAGAAGGATTTTGCAATCAGACAACTCTACAAGGACTGATAATTTCCTGCTGTACTTTGTCTAAAGGAGTAGGGGAAGGGGTAGGGGAAAGGAAAGAAGGTAAAAGAAAAAATATGAGAAAAGGAAAAACATGGAAACAAAGTCTTTGTAAATAGGGAAGGGTGAAGGGGGTGAAGGGAGGGTAGGGGAATGGGGAAAAAAATAACCCAGATACACCAAGTAAAGGTACAAGATCCCAACGATGAATGTAATTGTATTGTATACCTAAAATATACCAATAAACTAAATGAAAAAATAAAGAAAATGAATCTAAATATCATAGAGTGATCTGGTGATTGTGTATAATGATAAAATAAAATGCAAATTTCCAATATGGTAATATATTATAAAATATGGATGTTATATCCACAACTGATAAAACTGTTTTATATGCATAAAGAATAAATAAACTGCTTGGATTCTGACTGTAACATTCTAATAATTCTTCAACTAAGATTTGTGCTTAACTGGCCATAGTTCTTTTATGACCAGCACCACAGGGACAGGTGAGAGTGGTATTTTATTTGCCAGTCTATGCTGGGTGCCATAATGATGGCCTGGTCTAAGTACGTGTTCAGCAAGTTTTTGTTGACAGATTGACTGACTCATTATTTCCATATGCCACCTCCTACTATGCAAGCCAGTTGGTTTTTCAGTTTATAGTTTGCTGTCACATTTTAAAAACATGATATTGTTTTATTTACAACAGACATAATTTTATAGCCCTTTTTCCTAAGTGAAACATTTCTAGTCATCTAGCAGGAGAAAAATCATGCAAAATTTAACTCAGTAAATTTAGACTTGATGTTTTATTAGAACAATACTGCGCTGAGGGAAATGGAAGAGAGTAAATAAAATTAAGTCTATCTTCCTGAAAAGGTCAAAAACACTTGGTTTTCATATGTTGTGGGGAGCTGTGGATAAATATCTAACAAGCCTCAACTGTATTCACAATCTGTTCATCAAAAACATCTAAATTTATCTTCTTCTTAAACATTCCTATTCACAGACATTGGCTATGGTTATCCACCGAAACTGATTTGAAAAATTCCCTGAGAATAGCCTAACAGCTATGGAGATCATTACTGAATTCACCCCTCAGCTCCCAATGATGGTAACAATTTAGTCATCATATACTTAAGCAGTGCAAAACATTTTAGTAAGAACTAGCATCTTTTTGGAGGAACTTTTAATTATACTTTATTCATAGCTCCCCAAATATGCAATTTGTGCCTGATCTTAGCCTAAAGGCTGAGGGATGTTTCCCAAATTTCCCTTTTTAAGGGAAACCCTTGCAGTTTTATACCCATAAAATGTACATATATCTCAAGTAGCCAGCGTTGTAAATTTCTACACAGTGTATGCTCTGTAAACAGTTCTGACAAGATACAGAAAGTTACCTGCAGCCTGGAAACCATTCTTGTGTTTTTTCCATTTACCACCCTTGCTGATAATAATTAATATCCTTACCTGATCGATAAAGATTCCATTTACCTAGATATGAACTTCATATATAATGGAATCACTTAGTGCACACTGCATTATGCTTAACTTCTTTCACCCAGTAAACTCTTTATATGCATCCACGTATTTGGTGGTAGTTTGTTTATTCTCATTGACTTAAGTTATTTCATGGTACGAATATGTTACCGTTTCATTATCTACTTTACCATCAGTAAGTAGTTGAGTTGTACTCAGGTTTGCAGTATTATGAATAGCCCAGCTGTGAACCTTCTTGCACATGTCTTTTTTTTTGTTTTGGTACTGGAGAGCGAACTCAGGACCTGGCGCTAGCGAGGCAGGCAGTGGCACCACTGAGCTAAATCCCAGGCCCCCTTGCACTAGTCTCAATGAATACAATAACACCTATTTTCTCAGATTTAGAATTCTAAATCACGACGTGTACAGATTAAAAAGTCATAATAAACACTGTAGCACAATTTCTTCTTGATTGAGTTACATTACAAAAAACAAAAGGTAAAGGGTGTTTTGGCCTCAGAAATACCAAATAGTTGGTTAATTTAGAAGATAGGATATAGGCCTGTATTGATTAATCTCTACTTAGACCGTTTGGAACATTTCTCTTAAATAGGAAAAATATGTTAACTACTATTAACATTTCTTATATTTTTTCTAATTTCAATGCTATTTTAATTTTTTCAAAATATTTACTAATAAAATTCTGATTGACAGTAGAAAAATATTTTATTTATAAGTATAATTTATTTTCTAAGTATGTCATGTCTTATGCTCCTAAGAATGGAATTATAAATAATATTGTAGCTTTTGCCTATATGTAGTCAAAGGCATTGTCTTGTCAAGTTTGTATAATACTCTGAAGCAACAGACTTTCTTAGGAAGACCTTATATAATATTTGTTTAGCTTTGCTTCCTTGAAAAAATACACCTACATATAGTTTTTACTTTTGATGATTTATTTTTAAAAGTTTGTATATAGATAGCATAGCTGTCTGCAATACAGTAATTTACAAGTTCTAGGTATTTTAAAAGTTTGTCGTGTAGTTTACAGGTGTAGACAACCTTGACTTACAGCATATTCTCCAGAAGATTGTAAAGCTTTTGTCAAATATGTTTTTTATTCTACTATTTAAATCACAAAAGACTGTTCTAAAATTTATAATATCTCTTAGGATATATGCTATGTTAAAGCTTCAAATTTTAATTTTTAAATCTTATGTATCAGAAAATGAATCTGTCTTACAGAGAAGAGGCCAGGAAATTACTACTCCAAACTCCTTTCCCTCAATTCTTCCCACATATTTTCTAGTTTTGCTGACAACCAAGGCCCCCAGGGCAAGAAAGCTACCTCATTTCTTTTTGTTTTTAGAGAATTAATATATCTCTTGAAACACCACAAACATGGCTGAACTTCACTGAATGTAAATGTTCCTTCTATTTTCAAATCTTCAGGTCATCTAATTGTCAAATTCAAGTAAGGCTCAGTTTCTTCTTTGACTTCACTAATGATTCTTCCCTCCTTGAAACTAATTTCTTAAAGTGGCTCTTGTTCCATTTCTGTATCCTTAAGTACTTTTCTATGTCTCAAATTCTACATTGTGTTCACCTGCCACTGTTTTTTTCCTTTGCACATTTTTTTCTGCAGCATTTTAAACTTAGCTGCTTCTGCTCACTCCATACAATTAATTGTGACGTTGATAATTGTGTCTCCCAACCAGGTATGTAACACAGTTCTTGTTCCTCAGAGTGTATTCGCATTGTTTATTTCCATAATTATCTCTGCATTCCATTTCTGTTTAAAATTCAATTTAGCTTTGTGTTTTCCTGTGCAAATTAGAATTATCTCTTCCATTTCCTATTTTGGTTAATAGTATTCCTACTACTTATGTTAGAAATAACAGATTTTCTTAATATTTATTAATGCAATTTTCTTCACTTGTCTGTATTCAGTCACACAAACTATTTCCTTCTCTCCCAATTTGATCAGCAAAAACTTTCATGAACATATTATTTTTCCACTTACCATTTTAATTATAGTTTTACAGCTATGAAACTTCAATCTCTGGTTTCTCTGATCTATAGTAGGTAAAATGTGCATTTTATTGACATGTATTATGCATATGCATTTTATTTTGATTGATTAATTAGGATATGAAAGTGAATTGAATACTTTTTCTCTGTCTTTAAGCAACCTACACTTACAGGGCAGACAAAGCTGTAAATAACTCTTAAACAACTATGATCTGACATACATACCATGGGGAATTTAAACAAAAAATATTTATGACCTCAACCAAGTATTTGTTGAGGACTGTACTGGATGTTGTTCTAAGCACCAGAAATATAGAACTTATCTGGACAAAAAGATTTCTGATCTCCTGAGTGTTATTTTCAATGACAGAGGGTTTAGGAGTCGAGGGAGGCTTCTTAGGAGAATACAAAGAGAATGAGTGGGGCTGTTGTTTCTTGTTTGGTTGTTTTTTTGAGATAGGGTCTCACTGTGTAGTTCAGGATGGCCTTGAATTCATGGTGATCCTCCTGCCTCAGCCTTCCTTAGTGCTGGGATTACAGATATGCACTGCCATACTTGGCAAAGATGTGTTTCAAAAAAACTATTTCTGAAGATCGTAGGGGAGAAAATATTTCTTTCCTCATCCATTGTTGTGTTCATGGCTTAAACTCCTATAAAAACTGACAGATGAACAAAAGAAAAACATATTCACTCATTTAATATAAGCTTAGTGTGACTCAATAGCTTTCAGAAATAAAAAACTAAAGAAAGAGATGAAATAATATATTTTTATGGACAGGTATGCAAAAGTATGCTTAGAGGACAAGAAGTTATGATCTAGTGGCATTAAACAGAGAGAATTTAGTAAGAGCTATTTTTTCAATTTTCTGGGTTTCTGTGTCATGTTTTTCTTTAGAGAAGATCATTCTAGAATGAGATTGTGATGACCTAATTCAGGGAAAGGGTAGCTAGGTTTTAAGGTCTCCCTTAGAGGAGACAGGAACAGGGGAGGTGAGAGTGATATTTCTGTTTCTGTTGCTTTCCTAATTACCAAGGTGCCTACTATCCTTCTGGTTTGGGATGACTGGTGAGTGTCCTGGTATTAAAGGCTTGGTCCCCAGCCCTTAGTGCTGTTGAGAGGTCATGTGACCCTGACCAGTTAAGGCCTAGTGGTAGATCATGGATCAGGAGGACAGGTCCTCAAAGGAGATTATGGAGCTGTGCTTACTTATACTTTTTCTTTTATTTCTGTACCATCATGAAGGACACAGTTTGCCTCCCATGTTCCCACAATCATATACAGTCACAGCACAGGCCCCAGAGAAACAGAGCCAACCAGCCATGGACTGAAACCTCTAAAACTGAGTGGAAATAGACCTTTCTTCTTAACTTGGTAACCTCACATATTTAGTTACAGTAATGCTGACTAATACAGTGCTATAACTTGGAGTAGCATGCCTCAAACCCCATCATGGTGAAACCTAAATATTATATCTGAATTCAATGTTCAGTTATAACTGTGATTACACACACACACATATGATTACATATGTTATTATACATATATATATATATATATTTCACATAGAGTGACACTATTTTCTTTTGCTCAATTAACATCTAGCATAACATGACCTTATACTCCAGGCAACATCTAGACACATGCTATCTCAATAGATGTAATGAAATTCCCTACTCCAAGAGTCATTTCTATAAAAATAAAAACCTTGAACTTTCCTTAAAAGTTTTTATTTGTTATATATATTAATCATTCAATACTCAACAAAAAATATTTTTTCTCATGACCAGGATCAGAAGTAAGAAAGACTTCTTTTAGAAATTGGTATGTCAAGGATGGGTGGGTATTATTTTAGTGAAGGGATGTGGGAAGGGGTGAGCATTACACGTTGTTCCTCAGGGGCTTTGGTTTTATGGGGTACGGCATCCTTAAGGAACTGAAACAAAGATGGTAGGAATGGAGTTCAGAGAAGACTCTGTCTCCTCAACAGATTTAACAATCAGACACCGGAAACAAAGTTTTTAAATGGTTCTAGAACATGCCAGAATCCCTGATAGTGAATAAAATCATAGTGTATATTTGTTAAATAAACAAATGTACTATAATGATAAGAATTTTATTCACTTCTAAATAATAGTTGTTTGACATATAGTTTCACAAATGAGAACATACTATTTCCCCAAACTATTTTATCCTGTCTTCACTCCATGATGAAGACGAGTATGTCCTTCACCGTGTTCGTCCTTAGGAGAGCTAAACCTGTAGAGAACGAATAGCCGCCTCTGGGACACAATGGAAAGAGATGGACTTGCCCTCTAGGTCTTTTCTTTTGCTCTTCCCAAGCTCTGTGGATTTCTAAGGCACTCGGTGCCTGAGGAACGATTGTAATGGCTATTTTTATCTCAACATGTTTGCACTGCCACTGAGGCCTTCAACTCTGAATGCAAATAAGAGTGGTAGGAATTTCATAAAATATTGTGGTCAAAGACAGAATATTTTGTGTTTCATCAACAGCTCCATACCAGTCAGCCGTACAAATCCTAGTAGTTTTGCTCATTCTTTGGGTTGGTAAAATAGGTAGGTAAGGAAGTAAAAGAAAGATAAAGGTAGGTAAATAAAGGGAGTTAGGGAGGTAAAGTAAAATATCAAGAAATAAAAGATTCGTCACGTAAACATTTTCAACTTTGTACTGCAGAATTTAACATCAAGTAACCACTCGCAGTTTACTACACCGTCGGTTGGTTCTAAATGCTTGTAACGTGTAAAGTCATAAGCACCTGAGGACAACCGATACACTCAGAGTCAAGTCTGCTCCCTTTCTCTAATTGTGTTTTGAGCTTATTTGGGGCTTGCATGACTGAAAGTTTAGAAAGGAGAGGCTAATATTTCTGAAACTCAAATCCTGCTAAATTAATTACAGATTACCATATAAACAATATTATTATTTACACACTTCCAAGGGCCTTAAGAAAAATAAGCTTATGTATGTTATGAAACTACATTTTGTTCCCTCCTAGTCAGTACTTAAGATCACTATGCCTGACTTCATTTTGCCATAGATTGAGGGTTGTAGTGAAAATCCACCTGCTTTGTACTTATTTCTATCTCTCAGGGAAAATGAGGAACTCCAAAAATAATATTCACACAGGGTGATCAGGCAATAGGCCAGAATTTTCTTTCCTGCAAATTGCAGTGCAAGGTTTATTCTATTACATATCCATTTTGACAATGATATCTCCCAAACCGACCTTGGCATTCCCTGTTGTGTCCTACATCTTGCCATCTCTCTTGACATTATTTCCTGGGGAGCTTCTTGTAGAATTTCCTTAATTTTCCCTTCATAAACACCTTCAGGACCTTTTGGTGCTTGACTTTCCTACTGAAAATATTGTTCTATTTCTTCAAAGTGGCAATGAAATAATTATTCTGTTTTCTTATGCAGTTGTGCTACATTTATCCATTTCACATTCTATAAAGTTACTTGATCATATGTTTTCTCACTTTTAAAAATTAATTCTTTGGAATTTTTGAATCTCTAACATGTTAATTACTCTGCCAAATTCATTACTTGGAATGTATTAATCCTGTTTTTCAGGTGGCTTCCATTTTTATTCTTGGAGGACAAGTGAAATACCTTGTTGCTGAGATAAATATCAGAAGCCACTGCTTGATACCAGCTCTATTTCATTACTATTACAATTGTGCCACAGTTACACCTTTTTTTTTTCTTTTCTTTTTGGTATTAGGAAAAGTTTATTTAGCATAAGTACTGCTCTTTGATTATTTTTTATAGCTTTCATGGTACCTACTTAGTCATTAGTAGTCATTCAAGACTTTGTAAAAGGAAAATTTTCCTCTTCTTTAACAGAAGAAAGATTAAATTTATCTTTTAAACATTGAAATGATGTGTCATTATTTTTTAAGTTGAAATTATTTAACTTGCTAGGCTGAATACCTGTTCTCAATATATAGCAAATGACATTCTACCATTGTTTTAATTATTTTATGTTAAGAATTGGTTGGAAGCTATTTGTAACATTGTTAGTTCAATCAATTTGGTGTTAACCATTTATATGTTCTTTTTTTTTTTTTTGGTACCTGGGATCGAGCTCGGGTCCTTGCACTTGAGCAGCAGGAGGCAAAACTGCTGAGCTAAATCCCTGGCCCAATTTATATATTCTTAGAGTGGGAAGAAAAATAGTCGTTTTGGTTGTAACAAGATAGTAGCTATCATAATTTGCATTCATCTTGAATGAAATATTAGGGTAATGAAATTTTTTACAATTTGGATTATATCTTCTTATTGTAACTTTTCCCATTTACAATACACAAAAAAGTGTATAAACCATAAATGAAGAGCTCCATGATTTATTATAAATAAAAACCCAAATTATTACCACAGATGAGATAGAAAACATTCCTAGCATTTCAAATGCCAATCTCATTACTTCCCCATTCCTGACTTTAAACACTTTGATATGATTTTACCAATCTTCATTATTTATATAAATGAAATAATTTTCTAAGTGTGGTCCTATTTTATCATATTTTTGTTTATTATCTCGTCTAAATTATTATATGTAACAATAATTCACCTTTATTGTCTTGCAGAATTTTCAACTATGCAATAATTTATTTATTTATTCTACAGGTAGAGAGGAGAATTTGATTGTGTTTTTGGCAATCACAGACAAAACTGCAATGGACATCCTTTTGCATTCCTCTGAGTGCATATCATTATGGTGCATTTTTAATTAGTAGTAATACTGTCTGTTTATATCTATAATTTTAATGAATAATTTGACATGAATTTTTAGAATGTTTATCCAATTTACACTCTAGCTAGCAGGGTTTGAGTGTTCTTGTTCCCATATTATTACTAACACATAGTAAGGTCAAATTTTATTTTTTAAATTATGTTTTGATCTTTTTATAAAATATCTTCTTGGAATTTCAATTAGAATTTTCCTAATGATGGAGAGGCAATTCCTGTGTCTTTTGTCCATTTGTACACCCTCACTTATGGCCTCTTGTCCATTTATCTACTGAATTGTTATCTCCCTGATTTACAGGCATATGTAATATATTCTGCATGAGAGTGCTTTGTTGGTTATATATTTTTGTGATGTAAACTCATTTGTGCATTGCTTTTTAGACTCTCTGGTAGGCAGAAGATTGATTCTAGTGTGACTCAAATTATGAATCTTTTAAAATTATTGTTTTTGAGCATTCTCTGTTTAAAAGGTTATATAAATATACTTTCACATTATCTTTTATGAATCCAAAAATTACCCCCAAAAATCAGAAAGAGTGCTATTCTGCTCAGATGTACACATGCACACACATACATATATACACAGAAGCAGAAAAAAATAAATTGAATATGGGAGATAAATTTATTCATACACAGTTTTTAACCTTGACCTACTTCCCATATAAAAATGTCCTTGAAATATACCCATTTAAACAACTTCATTTTTGTTTATCAGGAATAGATGGAATAACATGGCAAAGGCCACTTTGATCTATGAGGTTAGCAATGATACTAGTCTGAAAATTTTCCATGTATTGAATTTCATGAGAAAAATATATAAAATAGATCCCAGTTCTCAGGAACAAGGGATCACAACCTAGGAGACAATACTGAGCTAGATGTAAGTTTCATTGGGCAATAAGTTTATTGAAAATTTACTTGAAGAAATCAAAATAATCTTTTATAAATATACCTTGTGAAGCAAAAGACACAAGACACATGTAATACCAACAGAGCTTTGCAGTACTAATAGAAGTTCATTTTCTTCTTGGCTGTTTTTCTTATGAAAAAGAAAGTAGTAAAAGTTGATCTGCTGGCTGTATTAACACCACATAAAGTACTTTTAATAATCATACTTAGTTTTATGCTATTCATGGAAAAAAATCCTAATTCAACATAATGTTCATATGTTTTTTATATTTTTTAGACTTTTAACATCATTTCTGAAATACATTCTTTTGGTCATATATCTGTGTGAAATTCAACAATTGCTTTTATTATTACTGTGATACAATAGGATATAATGTCTAATCAATACTTGTCCTTTTCCTTCCTAAACAATCTTCCCTTCATATACAAAAATTTAAAAATAATACTATATACCAATTTACATAATGTTTTAATGTAGTCATGCTGAGCCATGTGATTCACAAATAATCAACTTTCCAAAAATAGTCGTGTACCAGTTTACAGCAGAGAGATATGTGCTATGTTTCTCAGGGTGGAGAAGTGACAAAAAGCAGATTTTTTCCAAGGAATTGAGGGCGGTTTAAGGAAACAAGAAACATAAATAATAGTTATTAGAGTAATGTTTTAAAGTAATTTCATGGGGAAATATTTCTTCAGATGAACTGTAACACAGAAGTCAAATATTGAAAGTCAGTAAGATATTTTTGACTAGTTGCCTAGCCTCTGTTTATAACTTGTCCATTGGCAGGAGTAGCTCTCAGAGCCCTGGTGCCCTGAGGAATGCAGTTTGGTAACTACTAAATTATTGATCCAAGATGGTGCCTCGGCAGGAAAAGGTCCAACCTATCTATAGACTCTATTTAGAAAAGGAAAAGAAAAAGAAAAAGAAAAAGAAAAAGAAAAAGAAAAGAAACAGTAACAGCAACTCTTTGAGAAGACCAGCATAGAAAAATTGCAAAAGTATGTGCAGCTGGCATGGACTGTCACATATGAAATGTGGAAAGTGGCATGGTCTCTTTGGCATAATGCCACACTACCCTGAACAAGTATACTGTGCCTCTTGAATCATAGTTTTAATCATATAGAACTAAACACTTGATATCCACTTCAGGAAGTGTTAGAAGAGGGATTGAGTTAATGCATGTTAAAACCGTTTGTTACAGCTAAGCGTGGTGGTGCACTTGTAATCTCAGCACATAGGAGACAGACGCTTATTGCCATAAGTTTAAGGCCAGACTGGTTTACATAGCAAGTTCAAGGCCAGCCTGAACTACCTAGCAAGGCTCTATCTCAAACAAACAAACATGCTTTGTTAAATAAAGAAATATATATATATGTAACAAATGTAAGGTGATCCTTTCAGGAAAACTATTGCTTAACATTTTATTGCTGATCCTACGGTTTTTAAAGTCATCTACTAGACCAGGGGTCAGCAAGTATTTTCTTTAAAAGAACACATAGGCAATATTTTAGGCTTTGAAAACGTTATGGCAGTAGTAGTCACAGCTGCTCATCTCACACTGTAACACAGAAATGGCCAGTGGACAGTATATAGGCTGGCCGTGGCTGGTGTACAGTAGAACATTATTGACATAAGCAGGAAGAATTTCTCCAGTAAATTATAGTTTGCAAAGCTCCTTACTAGGTTCTCTCAAACTCAAGGTACATTTCAGAGGGCAGTAGCAGCAGTATTAGTATTACCTGAAAGGGAACAACAACATAAATTGTGAGGCAAGTGAAAAATAAAAATGCAGGACTCCTTGTTCATAAATCACTAACAATACTAAAATGCTAAGAGAAGAGCATTAATTCAGGTTTGGGGTCTTCATGCAGGAGGACCAATCACACCTTCCTGAATCCAGTCCTGCCTAGGAGCTTGTCAAAGATGCAGAACTTCAGGCCTTATCCTTGGCTTACAGAATTACCATCTGCACATCAGTGAGATCCTCAGAAGATTCATTTGTACATATGTTTTGAAAAGCATTGATGGACTCTCAAATGGTTTCAAAATGTACATCTGGCTAGGAATTCTCTAAGAAGACCCAAATAATCTCTTTAAGAGAAATTTATTTTCAAGTTCTTGCACAACTATTTACAAAATAATTTAAAAATTAGCATAGTCAACAAATATTTCCATTTCTTAATCTTCCAATTAAATTATTTGGAACACATGTTCATTTTTTTTGCCATTCTCATTGCATCTAATTGAGTACTGAGGTCTGATTATTATTCTCAGGGCATTTTCTCAGTCAGGCAGCACCTTTCAGGAGAGTACAGTGGTTAAATTTGTTGACTCTGGAGCTGTACCACCAGCTCCACCACTTACAAGCTGTTTGGTTTTGGGCAGGTTATTTAATTAATCCATCTGTTTTCATTCCTTCTTCATTAGACAAGATAATAACTCATAACATTATTGTGAAGATTAAATGAGTTTTTGTATGTAAACACTTAATTAGTGTTTGACATACAGTAAACACCTATAAGTACTTGATACTATTATTATCTATCAATTCTCATCACCTTTATAATTCTTCTGGCCCTCATAATCAATTGCCAGAGCTCTTGCAACAGTTACTACATGGGAATGAAGATTAGCTGCAGTTTGGGGAACAAAGTTAACCATGCTACTGCAGCACAGGAATGGTAAAAGGAAGTTTTTTTCCAGACTACAGTGTTATAGGAGTGAGATAATCATCCCAATCATAAAAGCATGTAGGTGTCAAGACAAATAAATTAAATATAATAAGCTAGCTAAATTCCAATAGAGATTAGAGGTAAGATTCAGATCAGACATCAACCACGAATGGCCTTTAGGCCAAATCTAATGGTTTTGTTTTTTATAAATAAAGTTTTAGTGGAACTCCATCATGTACATTCTTTTACTTATTGTCACTGCATGTTTTTGTACCACAATGGCAGAGTTGACTATTTATGACAGAGAATTAGTTATGACATATCTATAAAGTATAAAATATTTTGTATATGGATCTTAGAAAAAAAAAGTCACTGACCCCTGAATACAACAGAATGCAAGGAGGGGCCAGGGATTTAGCTCAGTAGTGCCGCTGCCTGCCTCACAAGTGCAAGGTCCTGAGTTCAATCCCTAGTACCAAAAAAAAAAAAATGTCAATAGAATGCAAGGCAAAATTAGTAGACTTTTCAAGAAGATCATAGTCCTTCAGACAGTTTTCTAACAAAGGACTAAGAAGAACAAAATTGGAAAGAATCCTAAGTCATTTGGCTGAGGATCAGACCCCAGCATTACGAGTGGGCCGTGGACCAGAAAGACTGGGATATTTATGAAGTTTACTGTTTATCTTCATTGCTGAATCATTTAGCTGCTCAAACCTGTTAAAGAAGGAACTAAAACTATTTGGAAAACTTATTAGTAAAGTAAATGCTCCTCTTGTACTGAGTAGATTCTCTTGGCTCTGGAGAGGGTAAGGATGCTGGCAGAAGGCTTTATTTTTCTAATGGATACAGTTTGACAATTATCCTATGAAAATGTAATTGTGTAAACTTATTTTAACAGTATCATGGTATAAGATAAGAACTCTTTGAAATGGCATACAATTCTTATTTGGAAAGTCAGATCAATTCAGCATTGAAGAGACAGCATTGCATAGTTGGTTTTGGATTTGAAAATTATCAACTTATTGCAGATGTTTTTTCCTCTAACTTGAGAGTCCTTCTCTTGCCTCTTCAGATAGCAGGGTACAATTCATCCTATAAAAATGCCAGCTCAAACACCATCTGCTCTGGAACTCCTTTCAATAGCCTTGCAGGCATAAGTAGTTATTCCAGTCACTCAAGTAGAGCTGATCATGTTCTAACCCAGGGAGTTAGTGGACACTTGAACCAGAAATCCAACGTAGCTGCAGGATATTATCTAGGAGTAGAAGTTGTCTACATATAACAAGCCAAAGTACCAGAAACTCCTCTCGGAGTTGGTAGGAATTCAAAGCAAGTATTCACCACTCCTGAGATTTATTCCAAGAGCAAGATCCAAAAGGATATTCTCATACAGTAGCTGTTCTTCCCAGAGAGGGATTGCTGAAGAATATATTAACTGATAGCACTAACACTCTTTGTGGTAATTTTATGAGTTAGTAGATAGTGTTCTGTCAAAATAATAGGGAGAAATTCCACTCCATGAAATAGACACTTTGCAAGTAAGATAAAAATGATTAAATTTAGGGGAAAGTGTCTATCACAACAAAGCACATAGAAGATATTCAAAGCTATAGATCCTCCTTGATCACAGCTGATGTGATTTGAATGTATCCTTTCCTAAATTCAGGTGTTGTCAATGTGACAGTATTAAGCAGGGGGACCATTATAAGCTGATCGGGCCATGAAACTGACTTTGTAAGGAGGATTACAGCCATTAGAAAAGAGGATTCACACAGCATCTGGTATTCAGGCCTTTTCTGTTCTACTATGGGAGATTGCACCAAGAAGGTCCTAACCAGATGTGGTGCCTTGATCTTGAGTTCCCAGTCTCTAGAATTGTGAGAAGATAAATCTCTATTCTGGTCAGTTCCTCAATGAGTCAAACCAACCAAACTCTTGAGCTGTGCTTGGTTGTGCAGCGGTATGAAGGAATCTCTTCAATCATTCAAGTTCTCTTAAATTTTCTAGATGGAAGCAACACATTTCCCTTTCATTCATATTTCAATGGCCACATAAAGCTACATGGCTAACTGGAACTTCAAATTGATGGGAAGCAATCCTACCATGGGTATGTGTGAAAGTTACAGTTGGAAATATTTGGTGAAATCACTGATGGTCATCAGGGATAGATTTACAAGGAGAGACAGACAGTGGATTTGTTTCATAATTAGCTTATTTTGGACAAGGCTCATGGTATTAGGCTCTGAGAGCTTCTCCATGTCTGGAAAAAACAATGTGAGAATATATCATTTTTAGCAGTACAACAAAATAGATATCCCAAATCATCCTACTGCTAAAATGCTGAAAAATATTCAATATAATTTTTAAAAGAGGTGTTTAAAATTCGTATCTCAGCTTGCAATAAAGTGAGAATAATCCTAAGAGGCAGAAAGCAAATAGAAAGCATAAATCTACCATAATAAGTGAAATAAAGTCCATAGCTTCCCTGGAAAAACCTGAAGATCCCTTAATATAGAGCTTTGAATTTAATAACACATGTGTGTCTAGGATCCTCACAGAGTGAAAGATCAGAACTGAGACCCCAAATAAAACTAGGATGTTAGAGTAACAATCTCAGTGAAATAGTGTACCTGGAAAAATAAATAAAACAGAAAAGCAGTCATTTCCAATGACTGAATACTCTTGTATCTTGTCTTTGATTTGAATGTAAGAATTCTTAACCACAAGCAATATTCATATGGTATTGTGGTCCAATTTCACATTACTTATGTGGTCTAATAATACCAGAGAAAAACTATTTTTTAAAATTAATTTTATTGGTACATTTTATTGGTACATTTTAGGTATACAATTCATTTACATTTATCATTGGGTGCTTGTACCTGTACATGATATATCTTGGTTCTTATTTTTTTTCCCCATTAACTGTGCACCTTTCACCCCCTCTGCCCTGAACCTATTTACATAGATTTCATTTCCATTTTTTTCTTTTCTCATAGGTTTTCCTTTCCCTCTATTCCTTTCCCCTTCCGCTCCCTTCACTCCTTCATCTTTGGACCTTTTTTCCTATTTCAAATTATCAATTATTCATTTTAATCATTTTAACCCTTGTTTACACTAGCAGTTTCTCACACTAGTGAAACTATTCGGTATCCAGAAACAACTCCAGATATGCTCAGCCACCTCATCTTTGACAAAGGAGCCAACCACCATCATTGGAGGAAAGATAGCCTATTTAATAAATGGTGTTGGCAAAACTGGATTTCAACCTGCCAAAGATTAAAACTAGACCCATACCTATCACCATGCACTAAACTAAGATCAAAGTGGATTAAAGATATAAATATTAAGACAGAACCACTAAACTTACTGGAAGATAAATTAGGTAGAACTCTTGAAGACATTGGTATAGGAAAAGACTTCATGAACAAAACCTCAGCAGCACAGGAACTAGCAGAAAGAATCAGCAACTGGGATCTCATCTTATTAAAAAGCTTCTGCACTGCAAAAGAAACCACCAACAGAGCTAACAGACAACCTACAATATGGGAAAAAAAATTTAGTAGCTGTACCTCAGGCAAAGGACTATCTAGAATATATAAAGAATTGAAAAAAATCAGACCCCACAAAAAACTATTGGTTAAAGATGTCCCACGATGTTATCATGCATTGTCAGCATTCCAGAATTACAGATAAATCTTTTCTCAAGGAGTGAAATTTCAATCTTGATCATAGAAACTTTCCATACACACATTTTTTCAAACATGAGTTCACAATAACAATCATAAAGTGAATAAAGAAGATAAATAATATGATTGTTGATATGATACATAGCTCAGATCAAATAAAAAAACTTTTTTAGATACTGAAATTAATGAAAATATGTTCATTTAATGAATTAAAAATAGGAAATCTAAAATATGGAAAGAAAGAACATACAAATTGATGGCCCATAATTGAAAAATTTCCAAGTATGTTTTACAAATGGAAATACCGTAATTTTGGTGGGAATTTAAAAGTTGAGGGGTAACTTTTACTGGAGCAAAACATGGCTAACATACAAGTTACAATTTCAACCAATTTAATGTGAAATATTCAATAGTATTAAGTACATTCACAATATTATTCCAGATATTTTACTCATCATCACAAAAGGAAACCCTGAAACAATGAAGCAGTGAATTGTTCTCTTTTTAAAAATAATTTGAGAAAAATCAGTGGTAGTTATTTACACAGGTAGTAGAATTTACTAGTAAAGGCATTTGATCCTATATTTCCCTTTGTGGAAAAAATATTTAATTACTGCTTCAATGTCTTTAAATGTTTTGGTTCTATTCTTGAGATAGGTTTTTCCATTTGTGTGTTTCTAAAAATGTACGCATATCTAGGTTATCCAATTTGTTGCATTAGATTATTCACAGTATTGTCTTGTACTTGCTAAGGCATACAGTAATGTTCAACTTTCATTTCTTATTAAGTAATTTTAACTTTTACTTTTAATATGTATAAAGATTTGTCAATTTTAATGATCTTTTGAAATAACAAACTTTGTTTTCATCGATTTTTTTGGTTATTTTTCTATTCTCTATTTCATTTACTTCTTGCTAATCTTTATTGTTCAGCTAGCTTTGAATTTAGTCTGTACTTCTTTTTAGCTTCCCTAAAATTATTTCCTAATATCCCCTGTGATTTATTTTTGATCTATTGGTTAAGAATATTATGTTTAGTTTTAATACACTTGTGAATTAACTAATTTCCTTCCTATTATTGATTTCTAGTGTTATTCTATTGTATTATAGAAGTGAATTTATATGACTTTGATTTTGACTTTGTTGAGATTTATTATGTAGTTCGCCACATGATCTATTCTGTAAAATGTTCCATGTGCACTTAAAAAATATGTATTCTTTTCTTGTTTATATGTCTGTTAGGTCCAGTTAGTCTCTTCATATAGTGTTTTACAAGTTTTATTTCCTTGCTGGTTTTATGTTCTATCCATTATGGAAAGTGGGAGATTGAAAACTCCTGCAATTATTGTTCTCCTGTTTATTTCTTCCGTCAGTCCTGTAAATATTTGCTTCACATATTTAGGAGCTCTGATGATAGGTACATATGCCCTGGAAACTGTTATATATTTCTGGTGAATGGACCTATTTACTATGACATCAAGTGTTTAGTTTTTGTGACTTGAAGTTAACAATAATAGCAGCAAAAACCAAAAAGTGCTGTTAAAAAATAGGCAAAGGACTTGAAGAGATATTTCTCTTAAAATAGTGTTAAATGGCCAAGAAGCATATAAAAATTTTCAAGGATACTATTCACTACAGAAATAGAAATTAAAACCACAATGAGATATCACTTCATACCCATTGCTATGGCTGCTATCAACAACAAAAATGTGTTGGTAAAGATATGGACAAATTGAAGTCCCTTTGTACTGTTGATAGGATTTGAAATTAAAACTCTTAAAACTTCAAAGTAAGATTCTCATATAACATAGCAATCCCACTTCTGAGTATATAGTCAAAAGAATCTGAATCACAATCTTGAAGAGATATTTGCACACTCATTTTCATAGCAGTATTATTCACAATAACCAAGAAGTAGGAGTAACCAAATGTCTGTCAGTGAATGAAAAGGTGAACATGTATTATGTGCACACTATGGCATATTATTCACCTTTTTACAAGATGGACATGCAGTAACATAGATGAACTTTGAGGAGATTATGCTAAGTAAAATAAGGCCCCCCAAATGACAAACACTGCATGATTCTACTTTTATGAAATAACTAATATAGTCAAATTAAGAAAGAGAAAGTAAAAAATAAAAAATAAAAAAAAAATTAAAAAATTAAAAAAAAAAGAAAGAGAAAGTAAATGGTTACTACCAGGGTCTAAAGAGAGGGAGAAATGGTAAATTATTGTTTGATCCATATAGCTCCAGTTTTGCAAGATAAAAATCTAGAGATTTGTTGTTCAACATCATGAATTTGCTTAAAGTTGTTGAAACATAAATGGAAAGGAAAGACTTGGTGACCTAGAAGTGAATGTTTTCTCAAGTCTTTTCCAAGCATTCTTGTCTTGAACATGCACATGACCTATGTTCCCTTGTCTACATGGAAGTTTTTCAAAAATTTCTTCCCTAAAAATCTCAACCTCCCAGTGGTGTAGCTGGGGTGGTGGTGCCCTGGGCCACACATTTTTTGGGGCAGCATCATTGGGTAAAAGGAAATTACATGATAATAATGTATGGCTCTTTTGAATTGTATTTGATGTTAAGCTAAGGTTTTCTGTGTGTGTCTGAATGCAGTAGCATCTCTACCACATGACTGCTTCCACACAAATCATACTGAGTGATTTTCCTATGAGTCTCCACCATTGCAGTGAAGGACCACCCAAGCAGTGCAAACTCTAGCTAAGCCACTGACAACCTGGCTAAGATTACACAGTTTAGAACAAATAGCAGAACTGGGCTGCTTTCCATGGATCTGTTTTTGTCAAAAGACAAATTTGCAACAAATTAAAGATCTTAATCAGTTTTATTTTTTATTCTAAAATCAGCCACCAGTTCATTTCATAACAGTAAGTGAATAAAGGAGCTGCACAGAAGAATGATGAAAATGGATACAAGAAGCAAAAATTGGGATTTTATGAATGAACTGTAAGCATTAGGAGCATATAAGGGTAGATGGTTGAGTAGGTTTTTCAGTTTCCTAATTCCTTCTAGTATTGAATCAATAAAAGTCAATTCTTAAAAATATAAATCATTCATTTATGGAATAAAGAGAGTGGCTTCAGTTTTCTTGACCACATTTTTATAGAACAACTTTCAAAAAGATTTTGTAGTATCAACAAATGTGAAAAGTGAAGATTTACACACTTATGATGCTGTGTACCTATGATTCACAGACCTATGACACTGCTATGGATGTATGGCCCATAAATATCTAGTCATGCTTATTTGTAGAGAAATAACATGTTCAAGAACACCAATAGAATCAATGTTTATAATGAACAAAATGAAAATGATGTTTATTATGGTAAAATGAATCAATTTGGAGATATTCTAGCTATGAAATACTATTCCATAGTGAATAAGACACAATGGAAAGCAGCCACATGAATAACTCTTTTAAAAATAATCTTGAACAAAATAATCAAGACATATGGATACATAATTTAACTTATATACAACTCAAAATGGTAGAAGTGAACTACATTTTTAAGGTTTTCATAGCTTTCAAAACAAAAGTGTTAATATATTTAAGTGTGACTGTTGGCTGTCACTGGACAAGGGAGAGAATAACCATTAGAATAGGCATGTAGGGGGCATTTTTAGTGCTTGTTATATGCTATTTTCCTGGCTTGTGATTATGTAAGAGATCATTTTACAAGACTATTTGTGTGAAATGTCTGCCATGTAACAAAGTGGAAATATTGAAAATATATATGGATATACGCATCTGGAGTTCAGAGAAGTCCAGCCTGGGGCATAAATTAGGGTGACGGGTATAAAGACATATTATAAAACCATAAATATAGGTGAGATAAAAAGCAGTGAATGTTTAGGGAAGGGAAAAGCTAATAAAGTGAAGTAGTTTGTTGTGGGTTGAATTGTGCTCCTGAAATTCATAAGTTTAAGCCCTAACCCCTAATATCTATGAATCCGACTTTGTAAGGATATAAAGTCAGTGCAGATATAATTAAAATGAAGCTGTTTTCCAATCTGACTGGTACTCTTAAGAAAGAGGGACTTTTGGTCACATTCATGACAGGGAAAAACCATGTGAGGATGAGGGTAGAAACTGAGGTAATGTAGCAGTATCCAAGGAACACCAAAGAATGCTACTAAACCACCAAAATCCAGGAGAGAAGCATGGAACAGATCTCTTTTATAGTTCCAATCAGAGACATATCTGCCTCCAAATCTATGAAATAATAAATTTCTATTATTTAAGTAACAGATCTGCAGTACATTGTTACAGTAACTGGAGAAAGCTAGTCAGTGGCCCAAGCATAATGGTCAGAGAGAGAGAGAGAGAGAGAGAGAGAGAGAGAGAGAGAGAGAGAGAGAGAGATCAAAGAGATAGGAAGAAAACTTGTAAAAGATAAGGCCATAGAATGCAAGGAACAAGTTGTAGGAGGAAGGTCTCCTAAGCATACCTAAATTGCTTGGGAACTGAGAATTAAACCTTGGAATTAGCTGAGTTAGGGCAGAGAACATATGATAAAATATGTATTTGTAGACTGGCTGAAGATAAACATTTTTACTGGAGGAGTTTTAAGAGAAAAGGAGAAGAAAGGACTTGAAAACCACTGGCATTATCAATTCTCTTTGTGGGGGAGCAGAAAAGGAGTGCAGTAACTGTGGACTAAATTGGAAGTGATTTCATATGGAAGAAATAAAGAGCAGGTACTTGTACAGTGATACAAATGATCCAAAAGGAAAGAATAAGTTGATTTCCTAGAGAGTTAAAAGGGAATTACTAGACACTAGTCACTGAAAAGGTGAAAAGAAATATTATTTAGTGCAAAAAATTACGGATTCCTCCTCAATTTCTCATACAATTTAATCTTATAAGAAGATGAGAAAAAAAATGAGAAGATGAGATAGCAGAAAGTGAGCATTCAAAAGCTGCAGGAGTGTAGATACAGTGGGAGCTGGTAGAAATTCTTCTCATTTAAAAAAAATTTATTTACTTTTATTCAATAAGATCTAAGGTTTCAAAAATGAAAGAGATAGTGCCATAATTCCAAGTGTGGAAAAGAGATTGAAATCAAATGAAGAAGATAAGTACATTAGAGAAATGTAATATGAAATTTCAGGAACATCAAAGGCTTTTTTGAGATTCGTGGCCATGAATGCAATGTAAGGGCATTTAGTAAAATTACTGGTTTCCTCACCAACCGTATTTGGCTGGTTTATTTAGCTGACCTCCATGAGAGCCAGGTGGACACTGTAAGAGGCCAGAATCCAGGTACTGGGATCTTAGAGTAGCTGTCATGCAATGTGAACAGCTGAGAAAGCAGATTAGAATACATTTCCAGAAACCTCTTACTTCCCAACAATAGTACTGGTAGAATTTCTTTAATAAGCATCTTCCTAGAAAGGATGCTATATAAATCTTAATTTTTCTTTTAATTATGACAGATTTATAGTGAAGAAATCACAACATAATAATGCACATCTGTTTAAGTAATGATTAAAATGTTTGAAGATATTCTAAATCCACATTATAGTAGTAACAAAAACAGTAACTAACAATTGAACCACAAATTACTGTTAGTAATGTGATTTGCACATATATTCTTTTATTGACTACTCAGATCTTCTCTGTAAAGTATTTTTATCTTCGTTTTGTTTATGAGAAAACTGAGTTTCAGCAAGATTATGGTGACAGACTTGTGATAATTTTTGTATATCTCTCAATTCCTGCTTGACCATTAAATTTTCAAGTGTTTATGGAAATGTTTCAAAATAGGTTTTTTCTTGCTTGCCTACTTGTTACAGTAGCATTTTTATTTAATCTAAAAAAAAATGTCAAATTGGCAGATATTTATCTAAAAATATTTTGAGACATGTATTATAAGGAAAAGAGGATAAAAATAGCAAAAAATTGAGTATTGGATAAACTCATTGTGTGTTTTTGAATGAGGACATTATAGTGGGTAAGAAGTATCACAACTACTGGGCTAAAGTTCATCTTTTTCCTCCTTGGTTAAAATTGATTTGTTTTTACTTTTCTCTTCCAGTTGATTATATTAGATGAGTCATAGTTCACTTGGGTATCTGGATATTTTAGTAGATAGACTTTAATATAGGGAAGTGGATTCTTGCAACCATTAGAAAGTCTGGGAGAATAAAGGTCAGAGGACCACTGCTCGCTTCAGTAGGTCTGAAAATGTAAATTGTCTCTGTCAATCCACCTTTCCGGGGAACTCACAAAAGTGACATGAAGTTATCCAGGGTGCCTCTGAAGTTCCTAGTACGCCTGGCTAAACATGTGTCAGCCACTACTGGAAGAGAAAAATGACCTGCATTCTCTGTCTATGTAATTTCACCCAAATGCCTATTATTATTAAAATCTAAAGTAGATCTCTGCTAACAAGAACCTGGAAAATGCAGTTTTTATTGTTTCTGATGCCTGTGATACAGGGACAATTTTTCATAATGGTTAAATGTTTTTAAAAAGTGTAATTCAGTTCTCCACCTTGGATTCCTGGCCTCTCATAAGCTGCTGTTTACATATAGACTCAAAATAATAGTGAAAGCAATAGGAAACCTCCTTCTGCTATGATCTAATGTGCTGTCCCCCATTCACACATTGAAACTTAATCTCCAGTGTGATGGTTTAGGGACATGAGGGCCTTGGGAGGTGACTAGGTCATAAGGGTGAGGTCCTCATGAATGGAATAATTACCTTTAGCAAAGAAGTCCAAGGGAGCTTGTTTGTCTGTTCCACCACATGAGGATAACAAAAAGAAGGTGCTGTTTATGAGCCATGAATTAGACACTGACCAGACAGTGAATCTGTTGGTACCTTATGGATGGCCTTTGGTCTCTAGAAATTCAAGAAATAAGTTTCTGTTGTTTTTAAGTTGCATAGTTTATGATATCTTTTTATAGCTGCCTAAATTAACTTAAGACAACCTCTAAAATGTTATTAGGTTTTCTGTTATGTTCTTCCTACCTGAGTATAAAGGCCATATATCAATGAATTTGTGTTTATCTCCACACCTAAGAAGAGATACATTCCTCGTTAATCACGATACCTATCTCTGTATAGTGATTATTTCACTTTTAGCTCATTAAAAAATGACCATTACAGTACACACTATAACTTAAAGAAAAAATAATGTATCTAAATAATCATATTACACATATTCCTTATATACAATAATATGGGAAAAAGAGGAGAATAAAACATTATATTAGTTAATATATACAAACACAATGATAATCCAGGAGTTAATTCTCAAATTGAAAATTGTTCTTTGGGGAAGAGGGTATTGTTTTCTTTCAAATAAAAAAGGTGAGTTTATATCATACCCTGATTGATGATAGACATTTGAGAATCTTTGCTTCACAAATTCAAACTGGCTGAGCATCTTGTGCTGAAGTGCGTTGCCTACAGAATATTTGCTTTCCCTAATATTCACTCAGATCTCTTGGCTTTGGGATTCTTAAGAAATGATTAAGAAACAGCATGCCGAAATATGGCACATGTTGCTGCAAAATCCTAAGAGATCCCTTTAGAGTCTCATCTCTTTTTTAGTAGTATATAGCGTAAAGTTCAGGAAGTTGTCTTTCATTTAGGAAGGGACATTTTGACAAGCCTATCATCTAGGTGCCCTGTTGATGAATTCTGAATCTTTGTAACAATAAGCATGTTTCTGCTGTGCAAAGTAAGGTTTTTGCAATACCCTTCTTACCTGATCCAATCAGCATGATACACTTTAACATGGTAGACCAGATACCCATCTTGTTTATCAACATTCCTGTATTTTATTTTTATGCTTTTTTATCTTGGTATAACATGTGCAAAATCCACTCTTAAATGTGTTCCAGTATTTTTCATGTACATTGGCAATGTTCATTATCAATGTCTTTGGTGTATATGTTCTTTATTTCTAGAGAAAGCTGGAGTGGAACCTTCTTTTTCATTGGACAGGAAATTCATATCTTTTAAGAGAGTGTAGGAAATTTGATGAGAATGGGTTTTGAGGAGAATCAACACCACTTTATATGATAATTGTCACATCACAAGGTCATCCAGTAAAAGGAGGTTGATCTCAGAGAAGAAAGAGCTGATTCTGCTAGCAGAGAAGAATGAAATTTGGAGGCATTCACAATCACTTGGATTCACTGAATATCAACATTCCAAATTTCTGTGTCACTTTTAGCCCCATTCAATTCTCTAAGTGTCATATTGTATCTCTGTTAAGTCAGGCATGGTGGCATATGCCTGTACTTCCAGCTGTCTGAGCTGAGCCAGGAGAATTCCAAATTTGAGCCCAGCCTGGGGAATTTAGAAATTTGGTGAGAACCAGTCTCAAAATAAAAGATAAGAAGGACTAATGGTGTAGCTGAGTGCAAAGCTCCTGTGTTTAATACAACAAACCACCAGAAGCAAACAAGCAAGCAAGCAAGAGGGAAGGGGAGAAAAGGAGAGAAAGAAAGGGAAGAAGAGAAGAAAAGAGAAGTCTGTGAACACCAAATAACTGTAGTTTTGGGCCCTGAATGATGCTTGTTTTATTTTTATCACTGACCTTGAGATTACAGGAAAATAGAGATTATTTGAGAGAAATCATAGAAGTGTTATTGTTTTTGGTTTGTTTTGCTCATTTGTCTTTCCTTGAGCCAAAATGTATTGAAATTGTAATTTTTGTGTAAGCTAACCGTGTTCAGAAGTAGGCATCTCATAGTGCTCAAAGCCTTCTTTCCACTAAGTTATATTTCAGTAAGCATTGTTGACTCCTGAAGACAAGTTTCTAATAAACACTTCTTTGCAGTTGACTACAGGCATGCCCTGGTCTATGAGTATTCCATTTATCTTATCAATGCTGTTATTCCTGTTTTCAAATAAATGTGTGTCAGTTAACCAATTCCAGCTTCCCACTTCTGACCCATTTATGTTACAGAATTCAGTATCACTCAAGGATTTGGTTAGAACAACCAGAAATAGCCCTTGGTAACTCAATGGGAATGGATTTAATAAGGGCAGTAAGATAATTAACATCTGAATTGCTGGCAAAACATAGGCCAGGGTGAGGTTCTGCTGGATTTTCAGCAAATAGGAAGTATAAGCATTGTGAGAAATTCCTATTGAAGTACCAAAATAAAAAAACTGAAGATTTATAGGAATGTGATGAGAGCTCGCATATGTCGATGTCTTTGAAGGAAAGAAAATATGTTTTTCTTTGCTTTTAAGTCTCAAACCATTACTTTCAGTATTGAAATATACAACCCTGTGGATAAAGACTTATGTGAAATACAGTTTTAGGTTTCTAGATTTTGTAACACAAGTGGATAGTTTAGGTGGCTGAGAATGCTAAGGTACGTGTTAAATTGATATAACAATATTAAAGCAAACTTTTATCTGTGTCACAGATTTCAACATTTTCACATACTATCTCTTATTATTTTTGACAGTTACTCAGTGACTTTGACATGACAATTCGTCAAGTAATCATCTTGAAGTATTTTATTATGACCCAGTTTTCTACATTCCACTCAGTGCTTCTAAATGTGTTCATCATCATCATCTCTCTTTTGGTTTGCTACAATAGTACCCTAATTCTTCTCTCTACTTCAAATACCATTTGTCCTCAATCTATTCTCAGTTAAATCAGAATAATATTTTAAAGCAAGAATCTGTTTATGCCACTCTGTTGCTCAAAATGTTTAATTTCTCTCCAATGATTTTATGCTGAAGTGACAAACATTTCATTCAGACTTTGCTACCTCTCCCAGTCTGATTGTTGCTACAATTAAGAGATAAAGTTCTTCATACATCATAATTTGCCATTCATAGCCTCATACAAATTCAGGTTTCTTGGTCAGCTTTCCACTTCTCTCTAACATACTTAGCATTTCCTCACCACTCATTACTTTTCCGTATCTGGCCAATTCTTTAGCTACATACTTAAATTATCATCTAAATATTTTTTCAACTTTTTGACTAAACTAAAATCAGATGGTCCCCAGTATCCACTAGTTTTTCCTGCAGAGGATTTTTTTTTTTTCATTCCTACTCCATTTGCTATGTTGTCATGAAATCTGCATTTTTCTTAATTCTTATAATTATTTCCTGATCATTGTTGTTTAGCTCCTGTAGAACTAGTCATTTTTGGAATTCTGTGTCTTTTTATTGTCTTTTGGTACTGGGATCTTCTGTGACCTTTTTTTTTTTTTTTTTTTTTTTTGGTGCCAGGGATCAAACTTGGGTCCTTGTGCTTATAAGGCAGGCGGCAGAACCACTGAGATAAATCCCTGGCCCTTTCTGTGACCTTTTGACATGTGACACACAGACTTTCTTTCATTCCCAAGATGCACAGCCTTCATAATGATTTCATAGCATCACATGTAGCTGGCATCTTATTCTCACAGAGACTTGACTCTCTGGATTCCAGTTCTCTCAACTTCCACACTAGTTCAAACATTCCCAAGGCTACAATCTTGATTTTATCATCTCTTATACTTTTATTACCTCTAATAAAATAAGTTCCAAAGTACTAATCTCTGATCATTGCCTCCACTCATTCCAGACTTTCACTTTATTACACTATACATTATACACTGTACACTATACACTATATTATCACTATACATTTATTTTATCTTTATTGCGTGTTTGGATATTCAATCCCTCTTTCATTTTTCCCTCTTTCACATGGTTTCTATTTATTTGTTATGAGTTCCAGCCTTACTGGTGAATCATATCAACATTTTATTTGCAGTCTCCTTGCTAAATTTGGTTAGTTGGATTTTTTTTTTTTGCCAATTTCTGTGATTTTTGGCCTAAGCACCATAAAAAATCTTTATGATTTGTTCACTCCAGCCCACTCACCGGGATGCTAGGGGTTGGTGGAGAAAATCATAATTCCTTACAGGATGATGTCACTATAAATTGGGGTTTTTTTGTACATGCTGGACATTCAGTTTCCTAGTAATCATTTCACTTGTCCTGTTCGCCTTGTGTTCATCTCTCATGACACCTATAGATTATTTTTCCAGAGCCCAAAATATTATATCTTCACAATGGATCACTAGCCAATTATTTCTTTCCTCCATTCTACACATCCTACTGACTCATCTTTTTTCATGATTTCAATTATTATTGTATGCTGACAACTTTCATTTGTATATCTGTCAGATTTATATGTTTAGCTGTGTACTGATTACTTCACATAAACTTCAGATCATGATGCCCTTAGATGAATTTATTACTTGGTCTTTCTCAACTGTGTAATTGCTCTTGTGTTTCCATATTTTTGAATAGCACAGCTATGCACATAATGGTCAATCTCAAAATTGTCTACATTATTCTTGACTTTTAAATTTCCTTTCCTATTGATTTTACCTTCTTTTTTTTAAATTCAGTTTCCCTCTCCAATAGTGGTGTTAAATCCTTATTCAAAGTCTTATCATTTTCTGTGAACTTCCAAAACAATATTTTTCCTTTTACTTATTTAAGCCTGTCTTATACATACTTATTTTCTAGTAAGCACATATTTTCTTGGATATCAATCTCATGATGTTATTTCCCTGCTTGAAATATTTTAGTGACTCCCAGACCTACAGATTAAAGTGCATGTTTCCTGGCATTCACTATGGCATAACCAGTTTTCCAGTAAGTGGTACCTTTCTAGTTCCCTAATCTCATCTCTTATGAACATCTACTCTTTTACTCTATCAAAGATCCTCTTGGGATTGTAAGTTTTTTGTGACCTGGGTTTATGCATACATATGTTGTCCTCATACATCTGGATCATCCTTATAATTCCAACGTACAATGTGTTTCTATCTTAGATGGCACAGTTTATTGGAATCATCTATTTTCTTACATGTCTTTCCCATCAGAATCTAAACTTCTAAAGAAAAATCAATCTTTCTGAACACTTCGTATTGTGTATAGTGCAGAATTATATTCTAATGTTTATTATATGAATGACTTCAATAAAAATAAAATGAATAAACTCAAGATACATGATTTTACCTTAACCTTGTAAACAATAGCCCTTCCTTTTTGTTTTGTGATCTGCACTGGAGCCAGGAAACCATGCTCAAGGAGAAGACCAGAGCTCTCTGATAGAACAGCGAGATGACAGAGAGGACCTGAGCTCCTCCCTGGAGTTCCTATAAGGAAAACCAACCACAGCAAGCTTCTCCAGGAAAATCAACAGCATGCAATCTGCCTCTCCAGTTCTCCTTTTATGCCTTTGGCAACAATCTTCAGATGTGTCTTCTATGCCCACAACCACACTGACTCAGTGCAGCTGGGCACTCCCACTTAAACTGACCAGTAGCTAATCCATCACAGTTAGTTACATTAAAATATAAGTTGAATTCTAAATAACATAAATCCATTCCAAAATGCTGGAGAGGCTGCGGGGAACACTTATAGCGAAACACTTATACACTGCTGATGGAAATGTAAAGTAGCACAATGACTTTGGAAATGAACACGGAATTTCCTCAAAAAAGAGAAATTAGAAATTCCACTTGTCCTAACAGAGATAAAGACATCACATTACAGTGATGCATGCATACCCATGTTTATACTAGCACAATTCTTAATAGCGAAAGCATGGAAGCACCCTATATGTTCATCAACAGATGAATGACTAAAGAAAATGTGGTGTTTACTCACAATGGAGTACTCTTCTGGCATAAAGGAAGAAAAACTTGAGTCATTTGTAGGAAAATGGATGAACCTTGAGAACATAATGTTAAGTGAAATATGTCAGACAAAGCTTAAAAAATAGCATGGTTCCTTTTACATGAGAAACTCAAAATATAAATAAAGTGAAAAATAAAAGATGGATGATAAGAAGTAGGGAGGTGGCTTTTTCTAAAAGGAGAAAGGGGTCAAAAGATGGGGAGAGACAGGAGGGGAGGGAAAGAGAATGAATAAACAAATTAAAAATGTGTAATGTACATGTACCAACTTCACACAAAGAATGTCAACATGATGAACTAAAACCATGTAGGAATAAAAATATCATTATGAAAATAAATGCATTTCATATGTTAACTTGTAAATTATATATACATAATTTACCCTTTTTAATATAGATGAATTAATAAAACTGAATTGTTCATAGAGCTGCAGCTGATCTTGTGCTCAAGTTACAGTATTTAATTAAGTAGCAGTGGGCTTTTTGAAGAAAACAGAAATTCACTGGTTCTATAATGTTTTCTATTTACAGTAAGATTAAAGTTGATTATACATAAAAATCCATTTGAAGTTGCTGATATTTAGGTGAAAAATATGCTGTGGTAGAAATATAAACCATTTCCTTTACTTTTGATTCCTTTTGTATGATGATTTATAAATGACCTGGTTTCATGATATATTTCCTGTCAATGGCTATAAGATTATGTATCTTAGATGATTTATTAAGATTTAAGATGCTGGTTGCTTAATATTTTTTGACTATAGTATCCAATTACCTATATTGACTTAATTTGTATTATTTGAGAATCCAGCCCTTTGTTTCTCTAATATAATAAATAACATGTACCCATCTGGTTTTCTGGAGTTTATAGATTTACTTTTCAACAATTAATACACATGAACTGTGTTGTGTTAGTTTTATGCCACAGGTCAAGTGTATATGAGTCTATTTGTTCATAAAACTTCATGTTTGACTATATTTTATTGTTTTTTAGAGAAAAATTGTCCTATCAAAGGAAAGAGGCATAAGAACACCGTAAGAACCAACAGTTCTATTTCCCAAGAAATGCTGAGGAGTTTAATCCTGGAAACTAAATGAACTCACTGAAAGCATGCCATCTATCACAGCTAAACAAAGTCCTGGGTCTCCCAGTTTAACCTATTCCCATTTTAATAACACAATGGAGAGATGTTTTCTCTTATAGTACACACACCAAATTTGTTATTGATTTTTTTCTGCTGATCCTGCAGGCACTGTTCCTACTTTGTGTATTCTTTTTCTTGCCAGTCTTCTGCAAACTGCATTGATAATGCATTCACAACAGAAACCGGGTCTTTCTCCTGTTTGTTGTTTGCTTTTGGCTGCTAACATACTTTGCACTCTACAGATTCAGCAGCTGTGATGCTAAATTCAAATGCCTAGAAACACTATTTATCTTACTTGCTTCAATATTAATACACTATGATTCAAATGGCATTTCCATTCTGGTTGCTCCTGCTTATGCAGTTAACTTTTACCAGAAGTATTTCCAATGGGTTGACCTTATTCATCTAGATAAATTTAATGGTTCTCATTGTATTCAGTCCTCTTTGAATCAAATAGGCAAGAAAACTTTAACATGTAAACCCAAATATATTTCATTCATAAGAAATCTTTCCATACCAATCTAATCTTGTTTTTGTCTGATTCATAAGCAAAAGACTCAGTAAAATACTAGAAAACTACTAAGGTAGCTTTGTTTTCCTATTTTTAAACAGCAACTGTTAAGCCAGGTATTTATTATATTTAGTTGAATTCCTCTCTTCTAATGGCTGACTAGGAAGTATGCAGTTCTAAAAATCTGAAAAAGTTTTGGTCAGTTTTCAACATGAAACTGAGATTATATTTATGTCAAAGCCGTGCACAACTCTGACCATTGGTTCCTGAATTCTGTGTAGTATTAAACAATGCACTGTGAATAATATTTTGTGTTTTCTTCCTCATAAAAATGGATCAGACCTAGCAATAGGAGTACTGAAAGAAAACACAATAGCAGGACCAAGAGGATTGAAAAATCCCAGATCTAACACAATTCCATCTCCGGGGTAACTTAACAACACATTACCAACAGGAAGGTCAAGATTTATAGTCACACTTTGGAGAAAAAATAAATCAATGGAGGAGGATGAGAGCACTGTGGAAAGTGTTTCTTGCATGTTCTCTTTTCCCTCTGTTAGATTTCTTAGACTTGACGCAAAAAGAACTATATAATCTCATTCCTTCCTTACATGATTATTATTGATTCTCTTTTCACTCAACAGAAACCTTAAACATCATTTGGGAAAAAGTGTTGAAGCGCTTCCTCATCATCTCACCTCGTGTCATCAGTTCCTACTTTTAGACAGGCAACATCACAGTTGTCTTGAACAGAAAGGATGTGGTAAAAGTGACCTGAATATCATACAAGGAGTTTTCTCTGGTCTTTATATTATTAGATACTGCTGTCAGTGTGAAAATGAATAAAATACAGTGCCTATCCAACAAGCTTTCCAAACCCCAAGCTGTGCCACTTAAGGACAGGTCACTCTAGGTCTAGTTTGAGTATGTTTTGCATAAAAGACAATGAAGACAAATGATGAAACTATTGTCACCTTTAATAGCTTTTAGTGTCATGTAGTTATCCAGAAATGTGCTTTCCCAGAGTATTCTCTGCTCTCTTGTATTTACTTTTCTGTCAATCACTCTTTTTCATTTTTTTAGTGTTCGTTTTCTGAGAAGGACTGTCACATGCATTATGCCCATTAAATCTTATTTCTGGCATCTTTCAGGAAAGAGCAATTCTGTTCTTAAGTCAAGAAAGTGGAGGCACAAAAGACTAAATTTCTTGAAAAATTCCCCTAACTTTTTCTCAGTCAAATTCCATACTTCAGAACATCTTTCGTTTTTAATACCCCCAAGTTAACATTTTAGATAAAGAAACACCATTTTTTCAGAAAATTGATTGTAAACAGAAAAGAAATTTAGGGTACACAAAGATTTATAATGATAAATATACCAAAACACTGAAAAATAAAAAGCTTTTAACTTTATATCTGTTTTCATTCATTTATACAGCAAATATTTATGCTACATCTACCAAGAGCTATTGCCATGCTAAATGCTAGAAATATGGGGGCATTCACTCACTTCATAGAGCTTCATTTCTACTTAGAGAACTGTGTACATTATAATAATCACAATATAAATATTTAAAATTACTGATCAAGATTATGAAAATAAGTGTACATAGGCTTTTTCAAGGATGTAAAAGGAATCTACTTTACTCTGAGGGCTCATTATGATTTCCTGAGGAAATAAAACTCAATTCAATTATTTTAAGTTAAAATGGGGTGGGACATGAGAAATTGCTACTTAGAGGGATTTGTTTTCAGAAACTTTCTTTCCAGCTAAGAAGCAAAATCATTGATTGATCTAAGAATATATAATTCGAGACAGAGATAAGGATATGCTTTTGAGAAATTCAGGGTAAATGCTATGCCATTGGCACTGTAATAAGAGATAAGAGGAGAAAAGGGCTTGGGAATATACTAACTTCTCACTTGCAAAACGGACAGATAGGTAAGATGCCATTCGTTGTGGGCGGGGAGCCTGTGAGGAGACTGAAGTGGTGTGGTACCGAAAGCTAAACACTGAAAAGGGAAATTTGAAGTTATTGTCAACAATGATGATGATGAAGACCTGGGAAGGCATGGTTTTTCTAGGAAAAGATTACACCCAAAAAATCCTACAAAAGAACATTAATTAAAATATTCCTATATTTAATATTTTTGTTGTAAAGTGCAAGCCCTGAACATATTGAAATATGAATAGGATGCAAGTACAAGAGAGGTTTTGTATGGAAGAAAGAAAAATTAACAAGGTCCTTTCAAAGAAAGGATGGGGTGGGATACACAGCACAGATGAAAGGATCAATACATTTTGTACCTGCCAGGATATAAAAATACTAGTAACTGCCTGAAACACAAGACAGTTTGTGTTCCCCCCCCCTTTTAGTTTTGTGATATTTACTTTTTCCACAGCACCAGTGTACACCGCATAGGTTTATTATGAGGATCGAATGAGGCAGTAGATGAAGAACTCTCAGAGCAATTCCAGGCAAAGTGAGAATCCAATAAATATCAGCTGTCTTTATGGCCAATTTAACATCACATGGAAATTCTCTGCATAATTGTTTTGTCTAGGATACAGATAGGTATAGAAAAAATGTAGTCCCATGCTTGTGGTGTTGAGCTCAGGGCTTGCGACATAGCACCCAATTTATGTCTGGTGATTAGAATTTAAATAAATTTTACAATCTGCGGCTAAGAAGTCTGATGTTTAGACACCAGTGAAAGGAATGTATGTAGCAAATGTATGCCGGATCTAGACAGTGAGTTATTATATTCTAAAATAAAAGAGGAATTTGTGTGCAGTTAAGAGCTATAGGGATATAATCAAATGTATTTTTTGATTTGGTTTCCATTGCTGACTATGCAAAGACCACAGTATCATCTTGAATTCAACAGAATTATGTGCATTATTTCCCACCTAAGGTATGGAAAACCCTCCTAAGCCAACAAAGAGAAATATTTTTGGAGCCTTTTAAGCTAAGCATTATGATTAAATTGTACTAAAGTCAGGGTAACACTGACCAATTGATAATAGGCCAAAAAAAGAATAAAAAATTTCAAGCTAAGGGAGGGTCTTATTGGTACAATAGAACTAAATATGATTAGATTTGATTAAATTATATTACATTTGATTTAATTAAATTATCACCTTGCTTTTTAAAGATCCTTTGTCTCATATACTTGCTTATTTATAACAATCTTATTTATTAAATTCTGTCTTTCATCTGTGGGTTCCTAGGCTTTTTCTTTCTTTTTTCTTTCTTTTTTTGGTACCAGAGATCGAACTCGGGGCCTTGCACTTGCAAGGCAGGTGGCGGAACCACGGAGATAAATCCCGGGCCCTGCTAGGCTATTTTGAAAATAATTTGTATTCATATTTATAGAAAAGAGTCAACCATATTATCAGAAGGTAGACATGTTCCCACAGAGGACAATTTCACTTAGATATTTTTTCTTTTAAATTTGATTATTTACACTAATTTGGCACATTATAAAATAACACATGGTCATACTCTAAAGTTTTTCAGTGGATAGAGAAAAAAATGAAAAGTAAGTTTATGTTCCCCTTCACTTATTTATAATTCTTTTCATGTATTTTCAGTGCATATATAAACATCTACCTCATTATTTACCCAAAAGCAACTATGCTCTACACCCTATTCTTCATCTCTTTAGAAAAAACTTTATAGATTTTGGTGATATTTCCATATCAGATAAACTTCATTTTCTTCAATAGCTGCATATCATTTACTCCATTAGACTGTTTCTTGTTCTTTTCTATTAAAAACAATATTGTAATAAATAAACCTATACAAGTCATAAAGAAAGAGAAACTAGAGACATTTATAGCTAAATGGATGCATATTGAGGCCATACTCTTAAGTGAAATAAATAGGACACACGTGTGTTAATACCAAACAGTTTCTCTAGTGTGATAAACTGAAAGCGTAAATAAGGATTAAAATGAATAATTGATAATTTGAAATAGGAAGAAAAGGTCCAAAGGGGTAGGGTAAGTGGGAAGGGAAGGGGAAAGGAAAGAAGGGAAAGGAAAAATTATGAGAAAAGAAAAAAATGGAAACAAAGTCTTTGTAAATAGGGAAGGGTGGAGGGGGTGAAGGGTGCACAGGTAATGGGGAAAAAATAAGAACTAAGATACATCAGGTTCAGGTACAAGCACCCAATGATAAATGTAAACATATTGTATACCTAAAATGTAACAACAAAAGAATTAAGAAAAAAACAAAAACCTGTACAAGCTGTGTTCAGCAGCACATGCCTAGAGTCTCAACTATTGGGCAGCTCAGGCAAGAGGATTACTTAATCCCAAGAGCACAGGGCCAGCCTGGGAAACGTAATGGGATTCCATCTCAAAATAAATACATGAATAAATAAATAAATATTCTGTACATGCAACTTGCATAACTGTGAGGCTGCATGCAGTGCTTCTAAAGATTAAATTGCTGAGTTGAAAGGTATGCACACAGGTTAGGGTTTTGTACAGTGGTAGAGTGCTTGCATAATATACACAAGCCCTAGAGTTCAGTCACCACTATCACTAAAGCAGAAAAAAAAATGTTGTCCTTCTTTAGTGATAATGGAAATTTAAGGTAAAATATTAATCTACAGGGAAAATATGTAATTAAAAGTAAAAGAAAATAAAGGGGAGTATAGTCCTGACAAATGTCAACCTAATCTCTGAAAAGGGAAAGTAAGAACAAAGGAAAATACTACAGCTTGGGTAGATGGAAGGGTGAACTTTGATCCAGAGGCTCAGACTGACCCACCCACCAATGCAGGAGGCTGGCTTTTAAGAATCAGCTGAGGTGGATCAGGGTCTGGTTGATCATGATCGTTCCTGGTTTTCTAATTTTCTGGAGGAAACTTCATGCTTGAGGGGATTTCCATTCCCATAAAATGATTTTTTTCTGTGGTGGCTCTGGTCGTGTGAGGCTCAGCTTTTCCTGGCTGATCCATCACAGGGACTTCTGAGGCTCCTTCTGAGGCTCCTGATCCCAGTGACACTGGCTGAAGACTTCTAAGTGTTGTTCCAGGGATCGGTCCATCTTGGAAGTGGACATTGTAAATGCTGATAATCATACATCCTTGGGATCCTGAATATCATTTCAGTTATTTTTTCTTGGGGTCTCCCTTCCTGAAGGGCAATGAGATAGCCTAGGTAAATTTAATGCTAATAAACTTTTTTCTCTAAACTTTTAGAGAAACTCCCTAAGTGACTAATATGCAGAGCAGAGAGAAGAATTTAACCTAGAATTTTACAAAATGAAGGTCAAGTTTTGTTCTACTTTTAGTTACCTAGTGGCATTTATAGGCTCAAGCAAAGGATCACTAGCAAAAACTAATTTTAAGTCCCTGATTACCATGGCAGAAAACATAAATTGTGCTTTTAATGAGTAACAGGTTAAATGCCTAGGGTTGTCTTTTCTTTTCTTTTTTCTTTTTCTTTTTCTGTCCTGGTCTCCAACTATGTCCATTTGACTTCCTCAAAGAGCTTAGGAAGTTGAGCTGGAGCCTCCAGCTGGTTTTCAGAGAGCTCCAGTTCCTCAGGAGCCATAAACGTTTGCACCAGCTGCTCCTGCTCACTGGCAGGAGCTTCAGTCTCCACAAGAAAGCTGGGAGGCTGAGCTAGGGATTGTTATTAGATTGAAGAAGGTTCTACCTCCCTGTGACTCTTTGGAGGCTGGGCTGAGGCCTGCTGCTGACTTCCAGTAGGCAGGGTCTCCTTAGCTACCTCTGCAGCTATTGTAACCTCCTTATCCCCAAGTTTAACTGTGAAATTTTTCACATGTGAATGATGAGCTTCACTCCCACCTGAAGAAGGAGCATTTCTCTCTGATGCAGTGACAGGTGACACACAACTTTCTTAGTAGCAAGTTCATACTGATCAGGGGCCTCTTACTAGTTTAAAGAAGGTTCAACTTGCTCAGTGGATCTATAGACTCATTTGGGTTCTCCTGGTATTCCAGACTATAGGCATACTTGACCTACACAGTCATCTTACAAGATTTGTTTCTGAAGATTAGATTTTGCAAATTCATGTGGAGTTCCATCAACAACCTTAGCAAGTCACTGATGCTGAGCTAGATCCTTCTGCAGGTTCAGGGGAGAAACTGCTGCTTTTGAATTTGACTATCCAGAGGAATACAAGACTTCAAATGACTGGTGGTCTGCAGCCTGATCTAGACTGACAGTTTGAATCTTATGTTTGAGTCCAGGAGGCGGAGCTAGAGCTCCATTTTGATCCCCACCTGTTACTGGAACCACTTCTGGGAGACTCTCTTGTCCAGTAAGCCTGTCGCAGAGATCCTGATATAGAACAACAAACTAACCTCAGCCCTCCAGCTAAGTCTATAGATGGGAGGGAGGAAACAACACCTCAGTCAGCTCCTCATGTAGGCCCCATGGGTATGCTGGTGTAGGAAGCACACAGTGTTGTTCAGATGGGAGATCAGAGTTTTGTGAGGACAAGAGATCAGTTGGGCATGTTTTTGAGCTCAGCTGGACAGAGTCATAGGTCTACTCCAGAAACTGAATTGCCGGGACCAGTAGCCACAGATACTTCTGTGCAAACAGCCATGGAGCCCAGAGAAGCAGAAGGACCATGGCATGTCGAGGCTGGGGAACAGCAACCTGGCCAATGGGATATGGGTGCCACAGCAGGAACCTAATTTTTAAAGCAGCTACCCCACATGCCCCATTCATCCCTTAGCCCTTTATTTATGATCCTTTTGTTTAAAAAACCTTTAAGAGGGCAGAGCCCAGCACTTGGTGAGGCACAAGGGAGCCTCTTTCTATGGTGATGGGACCCAACTGCCTTCCCCCAGCCAAAGAGACAGCTATTGGCACAGAGCCACCTCCCCTATAAGGAGGTTTGGGGTGAAACAATACATCTTGCCTCTCCCATGGGTGGAAAAGGGCAGAGCTTCCCAAGAAAGACACAGGACTGGGCCTCAAGATACTCAGATTCTCAATATGGCAGCCTGAGTTCTTCCTTCTCTGAGCTGAAATCCAAAAGACATTCATCCTACCTTTAGATGTACTGCTTCTGAGAAAAGCAACTCACCTGAACTAAATCCTGAAGTTCTACTTCACTTCTGACATTCTGTACTCTACAGCTATTTTATCTCTTTCTAAAACCACAATTTCTTGAATGCATCTGACAAAGCCTTCCGAAGAGCAAGCTTGCAGACTGTCTTCATAAAGAAGTTCTTCATAAAGAATGACAAGGGTCCTGCCCCCTGTGCCAGCACTTTTTCACTTCTAAGACAACACTGTCACCTCTGAAGCACAGAAGATCTTCAGGCTTTGCTTCTCCAGTGTTGCAAGATCTTCGTTTTCCCTTCCCAAAAAGGACAGAAACAAACTCCCAAAGCTTGATGGTCTTTTTGACCATCTACTGAAACAAAGGCAGTATTTTGCTAGTGCTTCCCATTATGAGCTCCTCAGGCCAAAGGCCTGATGTAGACTGTCTTGTGTCTGTCTGGTCCCAAGGAACCTCCACTGGAGATTTATGAAAAGGTGGCTTCCTATTGATGCCTTTTGTGTTTTGGGTCATTCCATCCCTTCTTGAATAAAACTTAATCATAGCATAAAAAACAGAATGGGCCATTTCAGTGTTTGGAAAACCCTCACTGAATACAGAAGACCAAAGTAGGAGATGAATAATGAAGGAAGGCTTGGTCTACGGGACCATAACTCAAGTCCTACACCAAAAGGCCTTTGTCGCTGTGGGTGAGAGCCAGAACAGCATCAATTCCTGCCATCCTGTCATTACCGCATGCCTTTGACTTGTTTTGAAAATGCTTAGTTAATGTGACTGTTATAGTCAATAAGATTTTCAGTTCAAGTCTTTTACTTCAGCAGATGAGCTTGTAGAGATACTTTGTTATATTTCCAGACATCCTCACATTCTTAGAGTTATCAAATGTGTACAAAGAAATAGGGGAAAATGCAGAAGCTGTAATATACTAGGTGTCTTATTACATTATAAGCGGTAAAAACTTTTATGGATAAAACACATATGCATATATATTATTTATAGTTATTATATAAAATATATTTCTTTGTGTTTAACTTGGTAATTTGTCCCTTTTCGCAGCCTAGATGACAGAAATAATGTTAGAATAAATACATTATTTACATTCTTTTCCTTGTGAGATTTTTCTGAAAATCTCCTAAGGACTAGAGTTTACTGTTCAACTGGATGAGTCCTGCTCTTAGCTCTACCTTTACACAACAAGTTTTCCGAAGAGTTTAAAGGTCTAGAAATAATGGATTAAACTGGGGCTTTTCTAAAGCTGGAGCTTTCCTGCTGTTTCTTTCCAGTTTGTCTGAATGCAAAATATAACACAAAAGTGAGATTATGGGGGCTACTCACAGGATAATAAAACTGTGTCTCTTTTGGGAATACCAGATTGTACTATGGGAGTGAATTACAAGAGAGAAGTATAATTAACATGCTTCTCAGCAACTTGTAATTATTTAATGTATACCACAGATTATCCAGAAAATATAATAGAGGTACAGATAAGCTCACCTTAATTAGTTAATCCTTACCCATTCTTTAATCACAAATTAGATATTAATTTCTCAAAGAACGCAATTTCTAAGACTGGGTCAAGTTCAGCTAATATACAAATTTAACATACATCTTCATAGTACTTTCTCCTTGTATCATTTGTCACATTTATAACTAAATAATTTTCTGTAATTAGCTGTTAGATGTTTCAATTTTTTGCTAGATGATTAAACTGAAAGTTTATCCATTAATTTAGGACACTATATCTAATTTACCTATCACATGTTATAATGTAGAATCAATATCAAGGTGTTCTTGAAGACAAGTTCTGTATTTTTTATGCTCTAGAATACTAAAAAGTTTGTTAGCTTAATAAAAGATTGCATGCATGTGTCTTTTAATGGGAGTTTAAGCTATAGCCAATAAATTGCAAGTTACAAATTGTAGTGTTTTTCCCACTGTCTCCTAAATGCATGTGCACTCAGAATTTCAGAAAGTGAACTGATTTAGAAATACCCTTTGGAGGTGTAATTAATGATGATATACCAAATTTAAAATGGCCTCTAAATATAATGACCAGTGTCTTGTAGGAAGAGTTGAGGGCACAGAGACAGAAAATAAAGCTATGAGGAGATGACAAGAATTAGGGTTAAGGTGTCACCACCAAAGGATGCTTGGTACCAAAAGAAGCTGGAAGAAAGAAAAACTCTTCTACAGTTTTCCTAGGAAGCATGGCTTTGCCGTCACCTTGACTTCAGATTTGCATTAGCCAGAACAGTGAAAGAATAAATGTGTGTTGTTTTAAGCCACTCAGATTATAGTATTTACCTAACATTAGATCGGTGAGCTAATACCAAGACACTTCTGAGCTTAGGCACTGTTGATCAGTATTTAATTTTCATGATCTCCTTTGATGAAATGCTTGAATTCCGTAGAAGAGTAAAACACTTTTAAGAATAGGATGTATTTGTCCTAGTAGGCTCTAAGTAGAAAGAATATAGATTAATATGTTATGGAGGGAAATTAGGAAACTTCACTGAGTGAATTTGCTGAAGCAGATTTTCAAAAAGTCAAATAGATTTTCACACCAAAGGCATGAACATTCAAATGTTTATCTTTCTATACAACAATACACCTATTCTGTAGAAATTTAAAGCAGAGATGGGTATGGTGTGAATTCTTTTAATGCTAGTACTCTGGGAGGCTAAGGCAGGAGGATTACAAGTTTGAGCCCAGCCTAGGTAATTTAGAGAGACCTTTTCTCAAAATGAAAAATTAAAAAGCTGAGGATGTAGCCCAGTGCAAAGGCCCTGGTTTCAATCCCCAATAGCCCACACATGCACACACACAGAAAGAAATTTTAAGCACAATAGATGTAAAATGCTTATATTTCTTAAAAATTGGATTTATTGAAATCAATTAAGAACTTATCATCATTAAATATTACTTAAATGGATTCTTGGTAGGCCAAAACTAAGAAATAATATATAAAATGTCAACAGTAAGTCGGAATCTCCAAGGAGACCAAGAGACTTAGGTGAAAACATTGACATTTTTTTCTACTTTCCAGAAGATTTAATGGAATCATCGTTTCAAAGGAAACAAAATCGTATGGAGGATTTTCATAGTTGTAAAGATATTTACAAATAATTTTATCAATTCGTGTCTGCCAAAATGTTATTTTTGAAAGATAAAAACAATAAAACCCACTGTTTTTGTATGCTAAATCATTATGCACTTAAAAATAAATGGTAGAGGGCCAGGGATTTAGCTCAGTAGTTCCGCCACCTGCCTTGCAAGCGCAAGGACCTGAGTTCAATCCCTGGTACCAAAACAAAACAAAACAAAAACAAAAAATAAATGGTAGAAAGTGAACATTTTATTAGCTCAGTCAGTGATTACACTTTATCCTAATATCAAAATGTACTATCTTTTCCCAGGGTGGCACATTGTATTTGTTGTGAACTTGTTCTTAAAAGTCAGACTATAAGAATGGTTCAAGAGCTTTGACAACAGCTATGGTTAAAAAATACAATGTTTCCCAAATGCTTTATGCAATTCTTTCTATATAACATAATTTTCGTAAGTGAAACCTTTTATGGTTCTAATAGTACTGTGACTATTTTGAGGGAAAGTTTTGTTTTACTTACCTCTGAATTCCAAGTATAAGATGACACAATAAATGTCCAACAAATGATTATTAAATGGGTGAATGGTTAAAAAGTAATATTTCAAGAGTATAATAATAATCTAATGATTTTATAAATTTGGACATGATAATTGAGTGATGCAGTACTTCCGTGTAATAAAAATATGCAAAATAATTGCCCCTACCTCTGGATTTATTACCTGCTAGGAACGATTAGACATTTTGGAACATCATCCTATTTTACCCTAGAAAAAACCCATGAAATCTATGAGGCATAGTTTTCCTTACTCATTACTCTAAAGAATACACAGAGGAAAAATTAATTAATTTGTTTTCAGTTGGTAGTCAAGCTCATGTGATGGAAACACCATGCCTTTCCTGTGTAATATATTAAATTAACAAAAACTATTAAGATGTATGAAATGTTCCACTCAATGGTTGGGAACAATAATTGGCCTAATAAGCTTTGGTTATGTGAATGAGTGTATATGAAAGGATATTGGTATTTCGGGCCTTCTTTCTCATTGGAGGAATCTTGCTTTCCCTGAAAAAAAAAAGCCAATATTTTAGGGGTTAGGAAATATTGACCCTCCTGGTCTTTTGTGCACCTTGTGCTAATCTTAATTGAGGTGTTTAAGTCTTGTTCATACCAGTCATGTTTGTCCTTTGAAGTTTTCCCTTGGGTCCTTTTAAAATTTAGGTTCAATTTATTTTGAAGAAGAAAAACAACATCTCAGTCTTGTCTCAGCTTGCATAGCTCTCGTAGGCTCCAACTCCTCTGCGTCTGCTGGGAATTGTCGTACTGGACAGAGTTGAAAAGGAGTTTTGTTAGGATGGGTAGGTGCAGACAGTGACCACTGCTGCCTGTGCAGTCCACAGCTCCTGCTGCAGTCTTCTAGGCCAATCACAATAATGTTGCTGTGTTCAGTGAACTCGAAATCCAATTTAAAATCATGTAAAAATTAATCAGTCTTTTTGCAGAAAAATCTCTTTCACTACGCTTTACATACATTAAATATATACATTTCTTGGAATAAAAGGTGCCAAGGTCTTTTATGTGCTAAAATATAAAAGAAACAGAAATGGAAACTCATTTCTCATCTCTGAGCACACTTGCCACATGGTGTTTTCTGGGACCTCAAATCCCGTGTGGTATCATTTGGTCCATTATTTTAATAAAAAGATTCCTTCGAGCAGCTACAACTGTCCTTTTCAGATCTAATGCTTTCTCTTTCCACTTCTCCCTCATGAGGCTGCTCTGACCTTGACAGCGTCTATTCTCTTACTGAAATATTACAGCAATAATTCAGAAACACCATGGTTAATATTAAAGTAACTTTTAACTATCTAGAGGTTTGAATATTGGGACATTCTATAGCATCTTCTTTTATGGTTTTTAGTGGGCTTCAGTTCAGAAGATCATTGTAATTAAAATTATAAATAAACATATTAAAAAGGCAGAAATCAAGCAAATCAGAATTTGATTTTTCTTGGAAAAGAAAAAGCTCTTTTTTTTCCTCTAAAGAGACTTATTTTTGTGTGGTGAACACACAAAAGCAGACCATATTTGGCTTCCATATAAAATGACCCAACAAAATAAAAATATCATTGTATCTTTGATTAACTTACCTTATGCTAATTACAGTTTTTTACAGTAAATATTCTTCTTTATATTCCTGGGAGAGGGAAAGGCATAAAAAGGTCAGGATCATACACATATTTAAGTTGAGGAATTCAGGATGAATATTGAGGAGCTAGGTTTCTGGATCTTCTTATTATATTTCTTTTGGTAGATAAACTGAGAGCTCCTGGCTATTTTCACAATCACTACCAACTACTTTAGTTTTCATATCATGTTTGTGGACCACAAGGTACAAGGACTGATTAAAAACATACAGTGTGTGTTTAAATTTTAAAAATACAATAAAAGACACATTGCCATTGATCTCTCCCATACACTCCTCTCACTTCAAATACACTCACCTCGTCATTTTTGCAACTTTCTGATGCAGTTCTGGAAGTCCTCTTACCTGAATGTCTTCACAAGGTGTGATAAAAATAGAGTGACTGCTGCTGCTGAGTGCCATCCAACAGAAAGGTAAATTTGTAAAAACATGATGGGGTGTCCTCAACCACCTTATTTGTGTAGTCTGGCTCTTTCTAAAAGTCAAAATGAGTATAAAAGGTAAACATTTTGAATCAGTTCAAAACCTGAAGGCAACCAAGTAATCAACTACAGACACTAACAAAAGAAGGCTTCCAGAGATGCTTCAGAATGTAGAAAGAATGATGGGAAGTGTGTTTGAAGTGACAGGAGTAGTACTTTGAGGAGCATTAGTGCCACTGTGTCTTTAAGAGTAATAACTTTTTTAAAATTTTAAACATACTCTGTATTTTTAAATCATATATCATATCAGAGTGATACAATTCAATCTTTCTCTTTATGATGTCTAATTCAATGTTATTTCTTTGGTAGATTTCAGAATTCCTATGACTTTGAGTTACTTTTGAAAAATCAATAGTCCTTAAGCATTCATCAATACTATTTAATGATACCTAATAGAAACTTAATGAAACTCAACAACATTTGGATAGTATCATTGTATCCATACTTCTGTTTCTCCTACCCATCTGTTATTCTTGTCTTTCTGTCTTTTACTCTGAAGGAACATCTCCCTCCAACCCGCCGTTAAAGGGTAAAATCCATGAAGGAGGGAGGTTTGTCTCTTCTCCTTGCAGCCTGCCACAGTGTAAGTGCACATAAAAAATTTGTTGCATACAAGGATAAGTCTTTCCACATGTCAATAGAAAGAATTATTTTGTAAACTTTTTCAATAGTGCTTAAATTCTGTGCTTATATTCAACACTGCTTAGAATTCTGTTAGTCTCCTTAAAGAAAATGTTGTGATTCACATACAAAATACAATTTTTTAATTTGTCAGCAATGACTAAATTATTGCAATAGTTTCAGATAAATGCAGGCTACATGTTATGACCTAGAGTCTATTGGATGTTACAAGAGTGCTTTGGAATGTATGTTTCTGTTTTTCAGTCATTGTGTGTGGCTATGTGTATTTATGGCCACGTGACAAAGGTAATAGGGCACTGAGGGAGGAATTATGGATTATTTACACACTGCTTAGAATTCTGTTGCCTTGTCTCCTTAAAAAGCATTAAAATAATTTGAATGTTTTAAAAGTCTGGGAAAACTTTTTTGAAATTTTAATAAATTTAAAATGAATTGGATATGTCCTTCATGTAAAGAGAGAACTGAATTTAACAATGTAAAATTCTTTCAAGATAGTTTCTTGTCCATTTCTTATAAAACTTCTTTGCTATTTTTATATTCAAGTAAGAGTAGCTTTGTTTCAAGAGAAACTATGGAAACACTATGTAATTCTCTTTGGTATCCATGATATTTTTTGAGAGCTGTAACTTCTTATGATCAGCAACCCACCAAGCTTCAACACTGACTTTAACTCATATGGCAGAAATGTTCTGTTTCTATTTCTCCATTCATAATTCCATGACAGTTTATTGAATTCTTTAAACTAATGTCATTACTTTAAACAGGTAGTCTTTTTTTAGTAAGTGAAAATATTATTTATAATGTTTTTTTTCTAATCAAGGTTATTGGATAAGGTGTTTCCTAGAGGCTCTGAGACTGAAGATTCTCCTGCAATTAATCTCTGCTGATAAAGAAAAATTTTTCTAGGAGTAGGATTAAATAATGCATAAATCACAGTCTTTTCTCTAATATTGTTTTCTTGCTTTAAACATGGCCCATTAAGTAAACACTTTAACTGTATATCCAATTCACATGTGTATGTGGAATTTGCTGAAGCAATACTAAGAACACCCAGGATTTAAACGTATTGGACATTTCCTCTAGCCCTTCTGAGAGAATGTGTCTCTCAAAGTTGGCCTGTTTACTTCTTAGAAGGGCTAGAGGAAATGTCCAATACCTTTTCCGTATGCAAGCGTGTTAGATGAAAAAGCAACTTTTGTCTTGGAAGCAAGGGACTCTTAAACTAGTTACTAACTACGTGGTATCCTTTAGAATTATTTATTATAAAGCAGATGAGAAGGGAAACAGTTTTGGAAGTACTTTTAGTGAAATCTGTTTCGTTTAGGAGAAAGTATACATCTTGGCACACACAGCACACAAGCTTACAAGTGTGTGCATGCACATACACACATGCAGAGCAATATAATTCATCATTCTCATAAATTATTAAACTAATGTAATAGGGAACAGAGGGACATACATAGATTTATAGGGCAAAAAAATGTGTAAATCTTCACTGAAAAGGGCTCAATGTATAAGCCTCCCCTAGGAATACTGAATTCATTCAAATAACAATAATATAAATATCATATATATTTATACAGAGAAAAAACTTAAAGAATTCTTGTTTGCTAAAATGTGTTAAATACTATGATAGAATCTTCAGAATGGCCTAGTGCTTAAAGCTCAATGCACTGTAATTGACCACATAAAACTGATAAATGTGTTTTAGAAGGGCATGAATCAAGGTCATGCTTCCTTAGTTCCATATAGCCCAAACTTTATCCCTTTTACTGCCTCTAAAGTAAGAGTAAAGTCATGAAAATTTATCTTTCTGCAGCACCTATAAAATACATGAATGAAACAAGATTTTGCTGAAAGAATGAAAAGTATGTTACAGTTGCAAGCAACTTTGTCAGACCTGGAATTTCCTGCCGCTGGGGTGGGCATTTTGGCTTCTGGATCTTTACTCCACACCTTTTTGGGGGCATTTTTAAAATCTCATAAACTTCTCTGTGAACATATATATATATATATATATATATATATATATATATATATATATATATATGATATGCTTATTGAAACTCAGTCTCTACCCATGTGTAGAGTAATAAAATCAGACATTCTATGAAATATAGGCATGGTGGGGATACAGTTTGTTTTTTAAATTGTAGAAATTCTGAATAAAAATTGGCAGTCCACAGTACTTCTTAGGCTAATATGCTAAGTATATTTCACAGTTCTTATGCTCTTTACTGTCTCTAAAATATCATGGTGATAAAATGGAAGATTATCTCTCATAGTAATTTCCTTTTCAATTTGAGTGCTTTTTAAAAAGTAAATTCGCCCACTATACTGCTATCTTTCTTTACTGCAGTATGCAGTAGATTAAGTTAAGGATTTAAAGGATTCATTTTAGGGAAGTTCTAAATCTTCCTTCATGATCAATATTCTACTATAATTTCCTTAAGTAGAAATATTCTCTCAATCCATTTCCAAAAAGCATCATGGCATTGATTTACTGGTATTAAATTGCATTCTGTTTCAAGTATCACAGAAGAATGTTAACACTTTTGTTTTTGGTCTGGACACAGAAGTACACAACACATTAATTCAGATCACAAATGATACCAAATTGAGTGATGATATGAACATCCAGAGAAAACAAACAGGTAATGAAAAAGAGACCTCGAGCAAAATAACCAAATAATGTTCAAACTTCGTTACACCCTTTTGGATATATATGGGAAAGTATCCAAACACTGATTTCTAGTAGCTGAAAAAGATTTTCCACATGGCTGAGTAATAAAGAAACTTGTGAATGATAGAAGAGGCACAAGAACACATTTATATTGAAGAAAAATATTCTGGAAAGTTTAAAAAATGACTTTCACACATATTGAGGCATCCTATCCATGTCTAAAGAAGTGATCGTCTATTTCAAAATAATACTGTCTTCTAAACATGGCCCATCTGTTTAATCAAGCTGTTGTTGTGTTGATACAGAGAGATCACCTATATAGGGAAATATAGCCATCTGATAAGCCAGAAGTTTTAGCACTGTTACAAGTAAGAAGACAGAAAGACGGAAAGAGGCTGACAAAATTGAATTTCATAAATGTTGGAAGCACATTGTCAGTTCAAAAAATGGGAGAGATACTCATTGTAAATGTATCATAGAAATAGAAACTACTATGGTGTAAGGAAGACCTAATAAAATGTGGTGTGGGAAAGAGTATTATTGGGAGTGGTAGGTTTTATCATTCAATAGCTAGTTCAAATACTAATTTTTATATCTCCATAGTTTATCTCTGTAATCTATATTTTATTTGGATATATTTTTAGTTTGCCATATCATCAACTTGTAATATTATATAGAAGTATTATATACCCTGGCTGGAATTAAATCATCATGATTATTATATACTACAAAAGGCAGCACACAATTTTTCTACTATTTCTTCTTGCTTCTGATTTCTTTATAAGGTGCTGAAAAATTGAATGTGCATCACCATGAAAAAACAATTGAATGTGTATCTGTACATTTAGAGGCAGACCCTAGGAGTCAGAAAAAAGCCTCAGGGAATGAATATGAAAATGAAGTAAACTATAAAAATCAGGAACTTACTAGTCATTCAAATTATTCTCCAATTAAAGTTTCATGTTCTCCAACTCACCCAAAGTTCAGAAATTCAGCCTATTATTGTAAACTGCAACTTTTCCTTCTTAGCTCCAAGCACACCAACAAACTAAAAGGTATAATAGATAATGTGAAATAGGAAGAAAAGGGACACAGGGGAAGAGGGAGTGGGAAAAGTAGGTGAAAGGAAAGAAGGGAATAGAATTAATATGAGACAATGAAAAAATGGAAACAAGGTCTTTGTAACTAGGAAGGGATGGAGGGGTTGAAGGGAGGGCAGGGGAAAGGAGGAAAATAAGAACCAAGAGAGATTATGTAAAGGTGCAAATTTCCAATGATGAATGTCATTATATTGTATACCTAAAATGGACCAATAAAATAAAATAAAAAACAGAGTAAACTGTATGCTTAAATTTGATAAGATATTTCCCATGCCTCAAGATGAACCCCGAGATGCGGAATGTGACTTGTTCCTCAGTTTGAGAGGTGGAACTGAACCAAAACGACAGCTCTACTCATCTGTCTTGTTAGAGTTAATCACAGACACACACACACACACACACACACACACACACAATCAGTTCACCAATCAATCACACATGCAACATTAATTAAAAAAATAAAGAACTTAAAAATCTTTGACTTTCTCTCATCTCAAAATGTATTTACTGTTTGTGTACATATTCACATTTCTAACCTTTACTGATTTACACTCCAGTAAAAATAAACAAATGTTTTTTATGGAAGTATGAGTCTTTACATATGTGAGATAGAAAGATAGATCGGGCCGGGAATGTAGCTCAGTGGTGCAGCATTTACCTGGTAAGCATGAGTTCCTGAGTTTGATTCCCAGTACAAAAAAAAAAATTGATGATAATAGACATTTCATTTAAGTACCATGGATATGGAGGACAATTTTCTGGTATTATAATGTTCTCTGTTTAAAATTATACTCAAGTACAGATGTCTGCTATTTTAAAATTAAACAAAAAGGGAAGGTAATTGAGGGCCAGTTGGTGCTTTTACTTTATATGAAAATATATTGCTTCCTTCTTTTAATTATGAATACAAAAGAGCAATATCATTTTTGGTATCTTAAGTGACCACTTCTGTGTACCTACAATAGTTCACATCATGTTTGTGAAATAGAGCCTTTGAAAGCATCATGATCCAGCAGCTCACTCCTCTGTCCCACACTGTTTTGTTTTGTTTTGTTTTGTTTTTGGTACTGTGGAGCGAACTCAGGTCCTTGCACCTGCGAGTCAGGCTGCAGAAACATTGAGCTAAATCCCCAGGCCCTGTCGCACACTCTTTAAGGTCCTGCTATCACCAAAGCACAAATCCAGAATTCTAACAGGCTTGCAGTACTTTACTTCTTCGCTGCTCTTTCTCCTCTACAATTTTCATTTGTCTCCTGTCTTGGCTCCAAGAACTTTGTTCATCTGTCTACATCTTAAACACATACTTCTGCTTGAGCAGTCATCCCTACTCTTTATTTCTCAGTAGTTCCTTTCAGCTTCCTCTTTGTCACCAATCCTGAACCAAAACTTTTTGGTTAGGCTACTTGATGGTACCTTGGAGACTAAGTTACTGGCTGTTGCCTATGCACTTAATTTCTTGGCTATTTGCTTCAGAGTTCTCTCTCCTACTATGTTTACACTTCATAAGGGAAGGGACCCTCTTTTCATTTCTACTGTCTAATTAAAATCAACATTCAAAGAATAGTTACATGTTAATGATTGTATGGGGCATCATGAATTCAAAATAGCTTTCTATGTTTGTAAGCAAGGAGATAGCAGAATATTATGTTTCTTCTTTTAGAGATCACAGAAATCTATACCAATGAAAGAACACTTTCCTGGTTATAACTAAAACAAATGGATTTTCTCTTTAATGGAAAATAAAGATTTTAAGAATTACTATTTTTTACTGTAAATATTTTTTTAAAAAAACATTAACAAAGAAGGAAAGTACTTCTCAACTTTATTTTCACTGCGTGGTTCACATAGAGGACGGTAATAATTATGTGTAAGACCAGAATAAATGTGCAAGACAGGTTGGATGCCCTGAGGGTAAAGAGATATTGGGTACACCTGAAACCTATAAATATAGAAGAATTGGAATCATTAAGCCTGGTTAACTCTATACTTTAAATATTTATCTCCTCTTTTCCTAGTCCATTACCATCACTCCACTTAAGGCTTTTATAATTTCAAAACTGTAATGTTTCAATTATCTTTTTAACAATGTCCCTGAATTTAATATCTCCATAACTCATTTTCCTTCGTATTTCTACCAAGTAATCTTGGTAGCAAATTGACTAAGACAACGTCTGACTCTGCTTCACCTCATCTCCAGCACAAAGCCTGGTGTGGTCTGGTCCAGGATGTGGACTGGTTCTCACCACTGTGTCTAGTGTATCCCCAAGCACTGTACTAATACTGAGTTAGAGTCCTCCAGGGCTGTTCAAACACCATAGAACAGGTTGCCTCTGATCAAATCGTGTCTCAATGTATTGTATCATGTTTATTTACATTTTCAGTCTTAGTGTTAGTTACTTCCTCTGTTACCTACTCAGTAAACTTAGCCACTCTTTTCCCCACACTCTTATATTGTAGATCTTATATAACTTCAGGAAGCTAATCTACTATTATGCTCCCCAATTATTTCTCTTCAACAAATTTGCCTGCTTATCTTTGCCTTCAAATGGTATCGTAATGCCGATATGAAGTAGTTATTTGATATTTGCAGAACATAAGAATATAAGTATGATTCTTTTAAAATTATTTTCCCCAGGTTTTTTTCTACTTTTATTATTTTTTCCAGTTTGTATTTTTTATTAGAACATGTTTGCATTACATAATGATTACAATCCTTGTGCAGCATTGATACATGTACATAATACATCTTAATTCTTTTTTTATCTCCTTTCCATTTCTTCCCTTCTTCTCCCTCCATTTCTTGTCCCTTTCCTATTTAGAAAAGATTTCCCTACGTCCTATTATACATGTTTTATTTTGCTGTTTATTTATATTTTGAGTTTCTCATATAAGAGAAACCATGTAATATTTGAGCATATGCATCTGATTTATATCAGTTAACATTATATTCTGAAGGTGCATCCATTCTAGCTTAAAAAAGACATTTCCCTAAATATGTCTTATATAACTGAAGAATATTTATTTTTTAATTGGCTTTATTTTGATGTTTTCATTGCATGATTAGAATCCCTTCAATGTTCTAAATTTCCTCCTGCTATTTCGTTCGTTTGTGTGGACATACTTCAAGTTCATTGCATTCTTAATTTATTCTAACTTTATATGATAGGCTTGTCTTCCTACTTTGTGTTACTTCATTTCCACTACCACTTTCTATAACTCCAAATTTTATTTCACTCATGTTCGTGTAAAATATTTTGCTCATTCCTTTCTTCCATTCTTTTTATTTTTATAATTAAAAATATCAGAAATTTTCTGAAAGAGGAAATATACGTAGCAGAGAGTGTTCCTCATTTTATATGTAGGCCTTCCACTTCTTCACTTTCTACTCTTGAAAAATAAAGTTGATTAAGGATTCTACAAGAATTAGATTAAGTTTTGTCATAGTCAGTTATTAAAAGATACTATCTTAATAATATATTTTTAGAGGTATATATACCCATACTAAGCAGCTTGAAAGTGACCAATAATCTAATTAATTTAAATAATGAAGGAAGTTTAAAAACATTTTTAAACATGTGTTTAGTGAATGTGTGCCAGGCAAAAATAGCCGATATTAAAAATGACAAGTCAATAGCTGAAACTAACATTTACTTACCTCTTAAAAGCATCATATCATTTTTATTTTAGATGTAACAGATTATCAAAAATAGTAAACACTTTATTAAAGTACTTTGGATGTTCAGATGTTTGTAATCATGTATGAAAAGCCTCCTAATTGTCTATATTTGATTTTCTGTAGGCATCACTTAAAAATAACATCCATTTGATGTTAAAATATTTCATAAGACAATAATTCCACGAGTTATAACTTGAAGCTAGTCAATTTATTTGATTAGACTAGCATAGTAATGAAGCCTAGGCAGTCAGTTTTATTCAATATTGGTCCTTTGATTTAGTTAATTTAATCATGATTTCCATTTATGGTGAAATAATTTTCCTGCAAATACATACTTTTGTTTACAGAACAGGTTGTGCCAAATGAATGATCAATTGAACCTACCATGTTTATTCAAAACTATAATATATATTGATGTCAAAAGGTACTTTCATAAATTCTGATGATTTAATAATGGGTAATTTTATACCCAGACAGCTCTTTCAAAGGAAGTATTAGAGCTGTAATCATTAAATAATAATCTATTTAATAAGTCACAAACATACCAACTGATGGAATAAATGCTTTATCTGCATTATTACCAATTAAAAATTGAGAAAATAATGAGATCATTATTTGGCATCAAAAATAATTCTAAATAATTGGTTTGCCCTGTGATAAATATTGTACATTTCTAATATATCATTAGACACAGTTACTACTGTCCATCATGCTTTAAGGGTTTTTTTAGATTGGTAATATTGCTAGCAGAAAATGATTTAATACCCATTGTGTGTGCTGGTGCTTAGACCATTGACTTATAGTCATAATAACCTCATATTTCTTCAGAAGCTAAGTGTTATAAACCACAATATAGGCTAGGTACAGTGCACATCAATGTGCTTTCTGACTGTCAAGCACAAAAATACCCTCTGTCTTGAATGAGAAAACTGTGACAAAAGTATTGTTTTGCTCAATTGAGAGTTTAAATATTAACTAGCTATACAAAGTAGCCTGTTAACTAGATACACAAAGAAAGCCACACAGCAAGGTTGGTGACTGGCAGTTGAATTCTCAGCACAGATTGTATGACTTTAGAGTTTTAAGCCCAGCCATATTCACTCTTCTTAGAGCTCTGAATCATAAATGGATAAAAATGCAAGGATTTACACATTTTGAGTAATATCAAATGCAATATATCTGTTTATTTCATTGAAGTTATTCATTCAGTTATTTCATTCAGTTATTTCACTCAATTATTGTGTTTTAAATCATTAGTTGTTCATGTGTAAAAGTAAAGCAGAAACATTTAAACTAATCTTGAGAAATATCGTGAACAGTTTAATAAAAATAAAATATTAATTTAGGAAAAACAGTATTATGGAAACATCACTGCAGGTTGCTTCTTAGTGAATCATATAAAAAATAATTATAGTCAAATGTTCCACTTTCTGCTGTATCAACAAAAGCACATGAATGCGTCTGTGCATATTACAAATCATAAATCCAACAAAATAACAGTCACAGGGATTCTAAAAAGTTTGATTATTATTAACACATAAATGATTTGAACAGGAAGATAAACAGTACAATGGCTGGCTTTAGGAAAAAGAGTTGACATCTCTTGGAGACAACATAACTTTGTTTTTAGATTTTTCAGAACAATAAAGATGGTTATTTTTCTTTTTCAGTAATACCATCACCATTGCTCAGTTGAGTTTCTAGTGAACATCGCTTCAAGTAGGACTATATTCACTGAAATGCCATTCAATTTTTAATATTTGCTCTTATATACCTAGTAGTTTGATATACGAGTATAAGTATAGTTTCTCTTTTCAAAGAATTTATAGTCTATCTGGTAAGACACACAAAGAAATAAAAAATGTTACAATCCAATGTGAAACATGTCATGATAGATGAGGCTCAAGGTTCAAACAGCACAAAGTGGCTGAGGCATAAGGAAGTTATAAATACACTCATACATATAAGCACACTCATAAAATATACATATGTATTTGTAGTAAGAAATATTTCAGGATAAAATTATAGTAATTTAACCAATAAATTATCCTTGTATCTTTGTGTAGTTTTGTCAATTTGTAAAATTGTACAATATATCCTTTAGATTTGTCTTAAATTTTAGTAATAAAATATAGATACTTCAGAAGCTATCTCTGTGAATATTTCTAATCCCATTTCCTTCTTTCCCTTCTTGTCACTGTCATCTTAAATTTGATGGATATTTTTACCCCAAGTATATTATACTTACGTAAGTATAGCCTCATCCATACTTGATTTTTAAAAAATGTATACAGCATTACTGATAGTTTTGTCTTTTCCTTTCTCATCCAGGTACCTTTTGTGCTTTTCTATTGTCATTTTTGTCTTGGCTTCTATTGCTGTCATTTAACTATAAACAAGGATGGAGTTCATTCCTGTATCACATCAATTCTTAATAAAAACTTACTATATTACTACTATGAAGGGTATTACTGACTGCAGATTTCTGACTGTACATGAGGTTAAGAAAAATTCTTATTTCAAATTTGCTGATTATATAATTTCAAATCATGAAGTAATTTTCTGCCCCTGTTGATATGATTATATGATGTTTCTCCATTAATATATTAGTGTAATGACATTATCTTCCCTGCTGTAGCTTCTTGCTACCAAGATGATGATAATGATGATATTCATCAGCAGGTATGTACAGGGGATCCACAGCACACTGCATGCTCCTGGAAATATGCCCTTCTGCTGGCCTCAATGTTGTCATTCACAAGAATAAAGAGGATGCCAAGAAAACTTCAGGTGTTCCTGGTGAGTCTTTGCCTCTCACAGACTTCCTTCCACATGACACAAATCTGCCACGGTCAATTTCTCAAAAAGAAGCTACAATAAAAACCAATTATCTCTAGGTTGTGATCAAAAAAGTGAATCCTTTGATACTTTATGTTTATGCCCATCACTACTAAGTCCAATACTTCAAACCTTTTTATTTCTTTTTACCTTTCATTCAGTCTTGCACATCTCTTTATCTAAAGTATATTTATCTACTAGTTCTGAATTCTTACACACTTCCACCCTGGAAGTCACTATCTTTTACTGTCAAAAGCCCCAATTCTAGCTTCTCCTCTGGAGTTTTTCTCTCTCTGCAGGGAAAATCCTGGTGCTCAGAGGATACTTGCTTCCTCTGCATTTTTTCAAGTGTATCTTTACTTTTCTTGAGCACTGGTCTTCCATGTTAGGTTAGCATCCCATTTCCTGCTCTGTTAACTTTAACACATTGTTTTTCAACTATACCCTAACCTTCACTTTAGCTCTTTGCATACTTATGATATCAATATCTGAACATTGATTAAATACTGATATCCACTATCCTTAAACTTGAAGACATTAGTACTTCTCTTAAAAGCATTATTTTTTTCACACTTCATAGTGATCTCAACATCTATGATGATTGTTCTTCCAGTACTTTGACTTTATTTGCTTGATATCCTCATCTTATAATAATGATCTCAGGCAGCAGGAGGCTTCCAGGTAGGAGTGCCATGTCTCCCAGCACAAAGGTGGCCTTGGGGTCAGCGTGCCAGGGCTCCCAGGTCATTGCACCAGGGCTCCCAGGCAGCAGGAGGCTTCCAGGTAGGCGTGCCCCAGCTCCCAGCACAGAGGAGGTGAGCTGTGCAGGCTCCAGGAACACACAATCCCTGCCCACACATCAAAATGAGAAGACAGGTAAACAAGCCTCAGAACCAGACTTCCAGATCAACCACAGCAACTACAAAGGGAAAGGAAATAGAACAATCTGATACTCAACCACCTGGACTCCCTGAACTAGCAAGGAAAGAGAATCTGGAAAAGATGAAATCAGAAATAATTTCTCACATAACAGCAAAGATTGTGCCCATAGTGCAAGACAAGACTAATAAATCCAGAGAGGATACAGATAAAAGAATAGAGGAGCTGAGGAACATGATGGAATGCCAATATAGGAAACAAATTGAATCTGTAAAACAGATGCAAACAGATTTGCAGGAGATTAAAAACTCCATTGAAAGTCTATGCAGCAGAATGAGCCAATGTGAAGACAGAATTTCAGATAGAGAAGATAAGATTGCAAATAGTGACCAGGAAAAGAAAAAATTCTTTAAAATTTTAAGGGACCATGAGAAATCAATCCAGCAGCTGCTAGATGATGCCAAGAAAAATAATATAAGACTGATTGGAGTCAATGAAGAAACAGAAGAGAGTGCAGATGACATAAAAAAAAAAAAACTTCACAGAAGTGATGCCAGAAAACTTCCCAAGCAGGGGAAGAGAATTTGACATACAGATAAGTGAGGCATATAGGACTCCAACTAGCCTTGATCAAAAAAATCTACACATAGGCAAATAATTGTTAAGATTCCAGAAACCCAACAGAAGATCAAAATTCCACAAGCACTTAGAGAAAAGAAACAAATCACATACAAAGGAAAGCCCATCAGAATCATAGCCAACTTCTCAGTGCAAACCCTCAAGGCAAGAAGAGCTTGGAGTGATGTGTTTCAAGCCCCAAAGGAAAACACCCTCCAAACCATATTGATGTATAATGCAAAACTATCTTTCAAAATTGATAGTGAGATAAGATACTTTCATGACAAAGAGCACCTTAGGAACTTCATGAATACCAAACTAAAAAGTACTCCAAAAATTTATAGACAAAATCCTAGGAAAAGACAATGAGTATCACAACCCCAGGAAGCCCAGCAGAATGAATTCACTGGGCATTCCAAGAAATTAAAAGCAAAGGGGGAGGATCAAACAAAAAGAAAAAGTCATGACAATGAAAACTCAATACGTATCAGTTATAACCATTAATGTTAATGGTCTCAACTCACCAATCAAAAGAAATAGATTGGCAGAATGGGTCAAGAGGCAAGATCCAACAATATGTTGCATAGGAGAGACGCACTTAATTCAAAAAGAAACTCATAGACTGAAAGTTAAAGGGTGGAAATACTCCATGCGACAGGAACCCCCACAAAATGTAGGAGTAGCTATCCTCGTTGCAGGCCAAGTGGATTTCAAATCCACACTGATTAAGAGAGACAAAGAAGGGCACTATATCCTTGTAAAGGGAACAATCCAAGAGGAAGAGATGACAATCATAAATATCTATGCACCAAACACTAGTGTGCCGAACTATATAAAACAAATACCAATGGACATGAAAAACTATATAAGCACTAATACAATAGTAGTGGGGGACCTCAATACCCCACTTTCACAAACAGATAGATCAACTAGATAAAAATCAAGCAATGAAATGCTAGAGCTCAATCAAACTCTTGAACATATGAACTTAACAGATGTTTACAGAGTGTTAAACCCCACAAAATCAGCATACACATTCTTTTCAGCTACACACAGGTCATTCTCCCAAATAGACCAAATACTCACTCATAGAACATATTTAGGTAAGTGCAAAGGAAAAGAAGTTATCCCCTGTATATTATCATACCATAGTGCAATGAAATTGGAAATCAACAGCAAAAGAAAGTGCAAAAACTTCATAAACACATGGAAATTGAACAACACATTTCTGAATAACAAATGGGTCACAGAAGAAATTAAAGAAGAATTCAGACAGTTCCATCAAATAAATAACAATGACAATACAACATATCGGAATCTATGGGACAAAATGAAAGCAGTCTTATGAGGGAAATTCATAGCAGTAAATACTCATATTAGGAAAATAGAGTGATCTCAATTAAAAAACCTGATGCTGAACCTCAAACTTCTAGAATGAGAAGAGCAGGACAAAGCCAAAGCTCATAGAATGGAGGAAATTATAAAGATCAGGGCAGAAATCAATGCAATGGAGACTAAGAAAACAATACAAAAAATCAATGAAACCAAGAGTTGGTTCTTGGAAAGAATAAACAAAATTGGCAAACCCTTAGCCAACCTCATCAGAAAAAGGAAAGAAAAGGCCCAAATCTGTGCAATTAGGAATGAAAAGGGTGGAATTGCACAGACCCAGCCAAAGTCCAGAGAATGATAAATACCTATTTCCAGAACCTATATGCCAATAAGATGGAAAACACAGAGGAAATGGACATATTCCTAGACATGTATGAAGTACCAAAGTTGAATGAAGAAGACCTAAAAATTCTAAACAACCCAATATCAATCAATGAAATTGAAAACATAATTAAAAACTTACCAACCAAGAAAAGCCCAGGTCCTGATGGTTTCACCGCTGAATTCTACAAGACATTTAGAGAGCAACTACTGCCACTACTGTTTAAACTCTTCAGTGAAATTAAAGGGGAAGCAATACTCCTGAATTCATTCCTGGAAGCAAACATCACCTTGATCCCAAAAGCAGAGAAAGACCCAACTGAAAAAGAGAACTATAGGCCAATCTCACTAATGAACATTGATGCAAAAATCCTTATTAAGATACTGGCAAATAGAATGCAGAAGATCATCAAGAAGATCATACACCCTGACCAAGTGGGATTCATCTGAGGGATGCAGAGATGATTCAACATACACAGATCAGTCAATGTAATACACTATATCAATAGAGCCAGGAACAAAAACCATATGATCATCTCAATAGATGCAGAAAAAGCATTTGACAAAATCCAGCACACGTTTATGATAAAAACCCTATAAAAATCACAGTAGACGGTCTCTACCTCAATCTGATAAAAGCCATCTATGAAAAAACTGACAGCCAATATCATATTAAATGGTCAAAAACTGAAATCCTTCACACTAAAACCAGGGACAAGACAAGGATGTCTACTATCACCACTCCTGTTCAATATAGTTTTGGAAACATTAGCCATGTCAACTAGACAAATAAAAGAAATAAAAGGAATAAAGATAGGAAATGAAGAAGTCAAATTGTCATTATTTGCAGAAGATATGATACTCTACATAGAAGACCCCAAGAACTCCACCAAAAGTCTTCTAGACTTAACAACCAAATTCAGTAAAGTAGCTGGATACAAGGCCAACACACAAAAATCAATAGCTTTCCTCTACATGAACAACAGACTCACTGAGAGAGAAATAGGGCAAACAACTCCTTTCACAATAGCACCAAAAAACCTGAAATTCATAGGAATCAACCTTACAAAAGAAATCAAAGAACTGTTCTCTGAAAACCATAGCACTTTGAAAAAAGATTTTGAAGGGGATATCAGAAAATGGAAAGACATCCCTTGCTCCTGGGTAGGAAGGATCAACATAGTGAAAATGGCTATACTTCCAATATTGCTATATAGATTCAATGCAATCCCAATTGAAATTCCAGCAGAATACTTCATAGACCTTAAGAAAACAATCCAAAAATTCATTTAGAATAAGAAGAGACCCAGAATACCAAAAGCAATTCTAGGTAACAGAGACATGGCAGGGGGCATCACAAAACCCAACTTGAAACTATATTACAAAGCTAGTGTGATAAAAACAGTATGGTACTGGCAAGGAAACAGACCTGAAGACCAGTGGAACAGATTAGAAAATGAAAAATCAACACCAGACACATTCAGCCACCTCATCTT